>NC_048299.1:241592407-241692311 GCF_013100865.1 Trachemys scripta elegans
AAGAACAGGAGTACTTGTGGCACCTTAGAGACTAACAAATTTATTAGAGCATAAGCTTTCGTGGACTACAGCCCACTTCTTCGGATGCATAGTGGGCTGTAGTCCACGAAAGCTTATGCTCTAATAAATTTGTTAGTCTCTAAGGTGCCACAAGTACTCCTGTTCTTTTTGCTAACTTCTGTTTCGTTCCCTGTCTGTATAATGGGGATGATGATGATATTGCTAAGAATTCTATATTTTCTGTTAAAAGTTATAGAAGTATTATTGCACAGTTTTTTCTGGTATGCTTATTATGTTGCTTCCTTGAGTTAGATAGAAATTGTTTTTAAATATGTAACTGTCTATAATACAGTCTCTGGTTCTCTTAAGTTTCTATTTTTATTTTAAAATCCATACCTAAAAAGATGCTATCATTCTGCTCTTTTGACTTAAATTACTGTAATTTACTAGTAATTGGCAAAAAAGCTGTCTTGCATTTTAAGTTGAGTAAAGACTTTTTTCTTTTCAACTATTAAATATTCAAAGCATCAACAAAATAGGATACCAAGGGATTTATGTACTTTGTCATGTGGAGCAACTAGTGCATTTATTTGCATATGAACCCTCTGTAAACTTACATTTGAAGAGTTTTTAACTGTAGTATTCACATCCAATTAATAAGAATTTTAAATGTATATGTTGAAGAGTTGGAAACGACATGTGAGAAACTGCTCTTTTCTTTGAGTATTTCCCTAAATCTGGTCACTAATGTTTTTACAGTGGTTTAACAGTTCAAAAAATCTGTTCCCGTTCAAATATTTTATATATTTATCTCTTAGTGGGAAGTACCAAATGTTTATGGCAGTGTTATCTTAGGAATTAAAGACAACTTGACTAGAGATTTGGTCTACATCCTGATGGCAAAGGGGTTACACTGCAGTGCAATTAAGGTGAGCAAATTTATATATAAATATTTTTATAAATAAACAGTTCATAGTCTTGATGTTTAATAATACAGATAATTTTCCCATAAAAATATCCTGTTTTTCAATAAGACTTGACTATGTTCTGCCATTCTTTAGTTGCTTATGAAAAACCTGCTGTGCAGTAGGAATAGCCTAGTACATGCTGATAAAAGCAGATGTATTCTTGGTGTAATAAGAACATGAACTAAATGAGGTGTATTCTTTTGTAACATGCAAGTGAAAGCATAGAGTAGGGTTTGAAGTACAGGACCTGAGAGGAGATCTAGGATTATAGCAGGGCTGTTAACCTTAAGACCGGCTTCATGTTTAAAACTTGACTGTTCTAAGTGCTCTAAAATCCATATGAGTAAACATATTGCCTTAAAATGTGGTGTGCCTCATGGGGGCACTGGCTATTGTTACTGATCCAGATTTGGGGCTTCTTGACCAAGGAGTTTGCTCCCAAGATACAGTCCCTAGAGAAAAAACAGCTTTTCTTAAAGTTGACACATCTTGGCAATGTTTTTTGCTCACAGATAGAGATTAGAACTGGACTCAGATCATCGAAAGCCCAAGGGTTACCCTGACAGAGTGCATGTTACCTGTCAACCCTTCGGGGGAAATCAGATTAAAATGTTTGAAAAAGTTTGCTTCTCCAGTTACACATGCTGAAGTTCACATGTCTAAGGCATTACACTGAGCAAGTGTGCAGAGAGAAGCTATCTATTTAGAAAACTACTTGCACATCACAGTGTCTGGGTTGCTTCGAGGGTATGCTACAGTCATCAAGTCTGAGCACCACACTAGGCTCTGAGTTCAGATCCAAACCAGGGCAGAAATCTGAACTAAAAATAGCACACAGTTGCTCCAAACTACCTCTGTCAAAGGGGGTGGGGAGTGGGAGGGCCTGGGGAAATGTAATCTGACTACAACAGAATATTCAGAAGGTGCTGAAACTATTTTCTGAAACCTACAGAGGAAGCAAACGCACAGTGGGAGGGGGAGGGTGATTGGAATGGGAGAGTAGATGGGAATGGGGATTGTTTATCTCAGGGGTCTGACCCTTCTCTCTTACCCCCCCTCCCCATGTGAGCTGGGATCTGGGGGTCTCTGTCGACACATGCGCGCCAGGATCTGATATTTCCAGGTTTTCAGAAGCTTGAGTTTTTCTAAATTCAGTATTCTGGAAGGACGTAGCTATCACTGGGCAAACCTGATTCTGTGTTAATAAAGGTTGGGTTTTTTTGCCATTTAATCTATTTACAACTCTGTAACAAACTTCCTATAACATGGTGCGCAAACTACAGCCTGTGGGCTGTGTCCGGCCCCTCAAACCTTTTAATCCAGCCCCTGGGAGTGGGGTTGGCGGCTTGCCCCGCTCCGCCCTCCTGGCCGGGTCGGTGGCTTGCCTCACTTTGCCTGCCCGGTGCTCCCATGTGTTCATGAGGGCACGCATGTTACTGCAGCTGCACAACACCAAACGCGCCTCATGTGCCAGCAGCCTGGAGCTTGCAAGCGCACGTGCCTGCTACTTGTTGGCTTAGGTGACTCTGATGTTTTAGTAGTGTTAATTTTCCATTGTTGTGGATAAAATAAAGAGTAGTTGGCCAGGGAGTGACAGCTGCATTGTTCACATTAATCAAAGAAAGGGGGTAAGTTTGGTTTAATTATTGTAATACGTTGTTAGGATGGTATATTTATAATAGTAAGTAAGGTTTTATGTTTATTTCCACTAAAAATTATCTTTAATTAAGTTTATTTGAATATCTCTGAATTGTTAATTTCGTGAGCATTCATGGCCTGCCATGCAATTTCCATACCCAAAAAGTTTGCCCACCCCTGTCCTATAGTCTGGGTTTGTCACTTAACATCTCTGTGCCTTAGTTCCCCACCAATAAAATGGGTATAATACTGAACTCGCTGAAGTGTTGTGGGGCTAAATTCATTAAGGTGGAGTTTTTGCTTAGGACACATTAATGATTAATACACTAACTTATCTAAATTTGGGAAAGACTTTTTGCAACTAGCTAACACTTTTGAATGAATATTCAGCATGTGAAACCCTGTTTCTTTGCCTCACAGTTCATGGTTAATGAACTATACATAGGATAAAACTATAACCATTTTATAACTAGAAAACTCCAGTTGAGTCTTGTGACTTTTCCTTTTATAGTATGTTTTTCTTCTGAAACTTTTTTATTTTGCTTGAAGAATTTGGGATTATAGAACTCCTGCGTCTTTCGGGATTTGATAACATTTACTGTGGTATGTTGGCTCAATCTGAAATTTACTTACTTTATTCAAAGATTAGGGCTTGATCCTGAAAGGTAGCAAGAACCCACAACTCCCATTACATAGATGCCAAGGCTTGAAGTAATCCAGAATGGGTTAAAACAATATTCCAACTTTTCTTATTATTGTAATTCAACCAAAGGAGTGGTGTCACTTTCACACATGCTGTGCTTTATTACAGGATTTTGTCCATGCAAAGCAGCTTTTTGCTGCTTGCCTGGAGCTTGTGACAGAGTTTTCTCCAAAGCTGCGCCAGGTCATGCTGAATGAGATGCTGCTCTTAGATATTTACACTCATGAAGCAGGAGCAGGGGTTTCTGGAGAACGTCCTCCTTCTGATTTGATCAGCAGAGTCCGAGGATATTTGGAAATGAGGGTACCCGGTAAGAATGTAGCGGACTGATCTCTTAGGAAAGATACAGTAAAATGCAAAGGTGGTAACAGATTTGCAAAAGCGAGAAAATTCAGAGTTCTGTGACCTTCAGTACTTAGGTTATAACCAGGAACAATAATAAAAACTAGTAAAATATTAAATATATTTTTAATTGTCTTAGTGAGTTTTAGCATCTTGAAGTGAGCTAGCTGTCCATGGACTGCACTTTGCCAATTTCTTTTAAATAGAGCTGGGCAAATAACTGATTTTTGTTCTCTGGCAACTTAGGGGAAAAAATTGGTTTGACCCAAACTGAAACTGATATCTTTTGCATGCTGTGTTTGTTGTGGCCATTTTGGTCCCAGGATATCAGAGAGACAAGGTAGGTGAAGTAGTAGTTGGTGAGAGAGACAAGCTTTTGAGCTTACATAGCTCTTTATCAGGTGACCTGAGTAAGCTCAAAAGCTTGTCTCTCTCACCAACAGAAGTTGATCCAATAAAAGATATTCCTCACCCATCTTATCTCGCTGAAATCATTTGGAATTTTTGGCAAGTCAAAAAAAACCACATTGTTTTGGATTGAATAATTTTTTTGTTTCCAGACTTTTAAATCTTATTATTATTATTATTATTATTTATTATTATTATTATTATTTTAAATAAAAACAAAGGAAGTGAAAGGCTCGCTTGATGGAGGAGATGGTGGTCCTCTATATACCCAATAGTCCAGTGATTAGGACACAGCTGCAATGTGGGAGACTGACATTTGAATCTCTACTCTGAAGCAAGAGTTTGAATCCAGGTCTCTCCCCTCCCAGCTGAGTGCTATAACTACTGGCTGTAGGGGGACTCTGGGGTGGATCTCTCAGTCCCTCCTGTTGAAGATGTTCTGCTTCATGTAAATAATTAAACACTGGATCAGGGGTTTGGATGAGGAAGAATCAAGTTCCAAGAGAGTGCCCTAATGACCAGGCTGGAGAGTCATATTCATTCATTCTCTCTCTCATTTATTTTTATATATATATATATATATAGATCATTGGTATTTTAACAAATACCATTTTGGAAGCTGGATACTGCAACTTCTGTTTACAATCTTCTAAAGGCTATGTCCTGTTTTTTATAGGCATGGAACAGCTACAAGATTAAGTTAATGGAAGCTGCTGATGCTCATCTCCTCCAGAAGTTAGGCCCCTCTGTATCCATCTACCATGTTTGCTACTATAAAATATAAGAAGCTGAAATGTTTTGATTGTGGGAATATATGTTTGGTACAGTGTAGGCTTAATCACACAACTCCTGGTCTTAACTGAAATTATTTCTAGATCTTCCCAGCTGTTTGTCATGTTTATAAATGATAGTGTTTCATGGGGGGAAAAATTGATCTAATGTTTAGTTGATGAGCTAAACATTTTTTTTTATAAATCTCTTCTAGATATTCCTCTTCGACAAGTTGTAGCAGAGGAATGTGTTGCCTTCATGTTAAACTGGCGGGAGAATGAATACTTAACTATGCAAGTTCCTTTACTTCTGGTTCAGACTAATCCTTATGTGAAGGTAATGGATGTTCAGACTGAAAGGGGCAAGATGCCATACTACGCCTCTTTTCTTCCCCCTCCTCCCCCCAAGGTTCTAGTACTTCTGAAGGCATGTGTCATTCTTCATTGTTTCTGTCAAGTTTAATTCTAACTGCAGTAATGAGTGGGAAGAGGTCTTCCAACGAACCAAATACTGTGTAGCAAAACTAAGCACTGTTGGTTGAAATTCAGTAATATCTAGAAATAAGGTTGATTTGTCTCTGGATTCCATCTGTGCTACAAGAGTAACTGAGACAGGAGATGGGGCTTACACCACCTTTGTCCACTGACCTGGCAGCAATCTGGTTTCATCAGTATCTAGCACTGGAGGGACATAAACAGTAATGAGTTAACCTACCTATACCGAATATTGAAACAATGCTGTGAATGAGTCCCCTGCCTCAGTTATATTTGGGACATGAATTATTTCAGTAGGAGGTTTAGGTGTGAAAAGGATTAAAGATTGGGCCGTATGTGTATTGTGTTCATAGAACTCTTCATTTTCCTAATAAACTTCAGTGGTTTGCAGTTTCCAACTCATTACTGATTGTATGTTAAATATTA
This sequence comes from Trachemys scripta elegans, assembly GCF_013100865.1. Classification (NCBI taxonomy): domain Eukaryota; kingdom Metazoa; phylum Chordata; order Testudines; family Emydidae; genus Trachemys; species Trachemys scripta. Next base: position 241,598,158 of record NC_048299.1, read on the forward strand.
CCGTGACATTCAAACACCTATCATTTTGGAGTTCTGCTTTTCAAAAATATTTGTTTTTTGTAGCAATGTTATGATTACGTATCAGATTATTACCTTAAAGCAAAATACACAAACATTGTTTTTAGTGGTGAAAATTCTTCTGATCCCACTCAGCCTGCTTTGCAGTTACTGTTGATATTTTTAACCTTTTTTATATTCGTATTTTGCTTGCTAGAATGTATAGATAAATGCAGCCTTAGTTTTGCAGTGTGACCTGAATTCTAATTAGATCAAGAATGGAGCATTGTTTTCTTGGACCTGTTGTGGTTTCCCTAGGCTGCACCTTTCTATTAAAAATAAAGATGTGTGCAGTTTGCTCCCTTTTATGAAAATTAGTTGCAGGCCTCAAGCTCCTGGTTAGATGACCTGTGTCACAAAGAGTAGTCATCCCTGCTACTGTGGTATGAAATAGCCTATTTAGACCAATAATCCCTTTTATCCTTTGTAAATATGCAAAGAAACTCTAGCCACTGTATTTTTGCTGTTTTGTTTTGCTTAGTTGGGGCAGCTTTTGGCTGCTACATGCAAAGAACTTCCAGGCCCCAAAGAAAGTAGACGGACAGCTAAAGACCTTTGGGAAGTTGTTGTGCAGATCTGCAGTGTATCCAACCAGCACAAGCGGGGGAATGATGGCAGAGTGAGTTTAATAAAACATAGAGAGTCTACATTAGGCATTATGTACAGGTATGTGTCCACGAATTATTTAATAAAATCAATCTTTGAATTCTAAATTTGGCCTTGTCTTCATTCAGGAATTGCCCTGTTTCAGCAATCAGTGGCCAGCAACTGACATAGCGACAACAGGCTGGGCGTTTTTACCGAAGAGCATTCAGTGCAAATCCCACCTGCTCTTGCCTGCTCTTAGTGGTCGGCATTGACACTGATTGTTAAATCAAGGCTATTCCCAAAAGTGGACAAGGCCTTTGAATACTTAAGCTGAAATCCTGACTCCACTGAAGTCAATGAAAAAAATTCCTATTGACTTCAGTGTGCCCAAGATTTCACCTTTAATATCTAAGCCTCTGCTAATTTTATTTGATTAACCCAGAGGCACCCACACTGTATCCAACTGAGAGCCATTTGCAGCTTGTCTGTAGCCAATGTTGTCTCCAGGCCTCTGCCCAGATTACAGTGATGTGTTACATGCTGGATCTCTGGTCTTCACAGGCCAGCGCTCTGTACTAAATCTTTCGCAGGGCTTTGTTTAAGAGTAAAACTTTGAGACATACTTTAGCCATCCTTGTGGTGATCTGGTTAATATGTATCTAAAACCAGGCTGCTTTGTCTTTCAGTATTATGTGATTGGCTGGAGGAGAGGGTATACAGGCTTGCTTTTTATGTTCTTGTGATTACGTATTTTCTAAAGCAAAAGGGAGCCAAGGCCTAGGTGTACACTGAGATATTGAACCTGTTATGACTCCTCCAGTTCAAACAATAAAAGGTGATAGCCTTGTCTTGATATGAAAACTGTTTAGAATTTGATGGTAAAGGCTCCATCTCTTGTTTGAAATGCGTGATGGTGAGAATTTCCATGTCCAGCAGTAGTATTGGCAACTGCATATACAGTAAAAACAGCTACAGTGTATCTTTGCATATTAATCTTTGGCTCACTGCTTTGATCCCACCCAGCCTGTAGAATTATGAAAAAGTTGAGTAGTTCACACAGTAACTGTTTGTGGCCCATACTACCGTGCATTAAAAGTTCTCTTCACGTGATTGTATATGTCCATTCCACTTCAAGTGTCTGCACACCAGTACACTGGAGCTGGAGAACTTTTTCGCATAGCGGTATTCATCAGGGCAGCGCATGAGCTTTCTGCACACTCGTGCTGCTAGTCAGTGGTATAACAAGTAAAGCTGCCCTGACCCTCAGTTCCTTCTCATTCCCCTTGGTCAGTAGTTGTCACACATGAGAGCTCTTCTTACTCCTTCCCTTTCTCTGTAGATCCCCTCTAAAGAAATGATTTCTTGAGCAAAATTCTTTAGCTAAATTAAATTAAGTAGTTTGTAGTGATACTCATTTTAAGCTTCCTTTATACTTTTTTTCCCTTGAGCTTCAGCTTGGTCCCCAAAGTCCCCAGCTTTCAATAAGTCCCCAGCTTATTACCGTTCAGTAATAAGTCCATGTCCGTTAGCAATCCCCACTGCAGCTTCTTAAAGTATTTAGGAAAGGGTCACATTAGGCACAAGTGCCCTATATGAAAAACTGAAAAGTTGAAAAATTGGAGAGAGTTCAGAGGAGCCATTAGAGTGATTATAATGATAGACTTAAGGCACTCAATCTATTTAGCTTAACAGAGGGAAGGTTAATGGGTGACTTGATTACAGTCAGAAGTACCTACATGGGCAACAGATATTTAATTATGGATTCTTCAATCTAGCTGACAAAGGTATAACATGATCCAATGGCTGGAAGTTGAAGCTGACAAATTCAGACTGGAAATAAGATGTAAATGTATAGCAATGATTAACCTTTAAAACAATTTACCAAGAGTTGTGGATTCTTCATCACTCACAATTTTTAAATCAAGATTGGATGTTTTTCTAAAAGATGTGCTCTAGGAATTATTTATGGGAAATTCTATGGCTAGGGTGACCATATGTCCAGTTTTGGCTGGGATAGTCTTTTCTTTTTTTCTTTTTTTTTTTTTTTAAAAACCTCTGTCCTGCCGTCCTGCATTTGTCCTGTTTGCTTTTGCCAACTTGATCTGTGTACACTAGGGAGCTTTAATGCACAGCAGCGGGGTCCACATAGGAAGTTAGTGTGTGGTACACTATGTGCTATAGATTTACACTCCAGCTTGCTGTGCACTATTTCACCTCTAGAGTAAACAGTCCCTAAGGCTTCCTCGTGCTCCCATTATATTAAGCAATGGACTATGCTAAAATAAAAGCAAAGGACAAATTAATTTTAAAAATATTGTTCTTGGTGTAACACTTAAAATGGAATAGTCCAACCTCAGTAATGAAATAAATGAAGAACGATGACAAGCATTCCTCTTTAATGCTCCCTATGTATATGCAAAACTGAAATTAAGAATATTCCAATAGGTCAACAGTCTGTTTTGGTTGACCACCACTGTATTATTTCTGATGGACAAATGTTTCTATGCACTTTCAATTTTGTTTGATTCCTTACACATGTAACACGTATCTCTTATTTAGGAATGAATTACTCTCTTTTATCAAAAAGTTACGGGTAAGTTTTATGTTGCAGACTTCAACACCTATTGCTTTATTATTGACACTATCCTTTGTATAATATTTCATGGATCGTGTTACCTATTACTTCAGAAAATGTTGAGTATTATGTAAATATTATTTTTGTATGGCAGATGATGTAATTGGGAATTTGTCTGTCTAGCCATACAAACAATGGTTTGTTGAATAGCTTGCTTAAAATTCCACTAGCTTCTGATAGCAGAGATCTTATTAAGCTAACGGTCATAGAATGAGGTAGATAAACTTTAATAAATAGACAATAACCATAAAACCAACATTTACCTAAAGATGACATAGCTGACTTTGTTGTGTGCAATTAGGAATTCAGATGAAATTGTCTCTTTTCCGTTCAAATGGACTCCTTCCCTATTACCTTAAAGTCTAATGTGGACTGTATTTTATGCACCCATCCCCCCCTCCCCCCCACATTCTAAACACTTCCATAGGGGAAGACAGACAGCTACTGTTTGGATCACAAGAAACACATGCACAAGTCAAAAAGTAATGCTTTTTTCTTTTTTCTTTTTTTAATTTGTGGAGCATTATAGTACACATTGCACTTTAGAGCCAGGGGGGAATAAATATGCACAGTGGTCTAAATATGCACAGTGGTCTAAAATAAATACCACTTATTTAACATCTTCCAGAGTAATTTATTAAGGGACTGTCTTTTAGGGCTTGTCTACACAGGGAGCTATTCCTGATTAGCTCAGTGTGCTGGATGCTCTTCTTCTGAATTAGTTTAATTCATTTTGGAAATGGATTAAGCTAATTGAGAATAAAGCACTCTTATTCTGGAATAAGAGCATCCACCCATGGAACTAATCAGAAATAGTTAATCTGATTTAAATTCACATTATTCCTTATCCTAGATTAATCTCCAGGGGTAAAAATAGTTGTATAAAGACTTAATGAGTCCATTTTCTTTGTTGCAAAAGTCCTTGTAAACCCCTTAAAAGATAGACCTGCCCTGGAAGAAATAACATGATATGTGTTGGCTGTCCCTGATGATGATGTTGAGGACAGAGAAAATGGGCTATTGTGTAATCTTGGTTTTTTTTCCTCTTCTTCCATCATAGGAACCACTGGTTTTGACTACAATATTATCTCTGTTTGTTAAGCTTCATAATGTTCGGGTCAGTACAGTGTCATCATTATCCTTCCTTTTTTTGAATTGCATATTTGCTTCTGTAACTCCTATTTTAATGTCTTTCTCCTCTTAGGAAGACATTGTGAATGATATTGCAGCAGAGCATATTTCTATTTGGCCATCAACTATTCCCAAGTAAGATAGCTACTAATATAAAATACTGTTTTCTAATTATTCATGTGTATAGTGTATCTAGTTCCAGCTACAGGTCTGTCGCATCTTACGCTGGGGTTACATTCCGCAGTCAGCGCGTAAAGCGAAAATCGCGTATAGTCAAAATTACATTGAGTGTAATGGCGGGCGGAATCGCCCGCACTACAGGTACAGTATTAAAATTGTTATTTTTCTCTTTTTTTGTTTTTGTTTTGTTTTTGCCTACCGTGTAAAGCTGAATCGCGCATGTTAAATGTGCGTAAGATGCGACAGACCTGTATTATGTTAACTGGTTTTCTATTAGAAGGCATAGTTGTAGTCATTCAAGCAGGATTCTGATGTAGCCTTACAATGGATCGTTGCTCACAAATATGTATGCCCCTGATAGAGGAGCAAGTACAAATGTAGTTTTTCATTAGTTACCTTATTTATACTTTTTATTTAGTAGCTCTAGAAGTTAGTGTTATGAAGTATTAATTTTTCCAAAATGTTAACAGTGGCAAAGGGTGTGTGTGCTTATGTATATAATGTTATCTCTTGAAAACAAGCATGGAGTTTGATGCATTTAAGCTTTGTTTTATTACCTCATACACCTTATCTACACTAGGGCTATATCTGCACTACCAAAAAGGGGTGGGTGTGGGTGGGGGTGTGTGTGTTTTTACAGCAAAAATAACTAACAGCACGTCCCCACCCCAAATCCTGTGGTTAAAAACACACCTCTTCTTGGAAGAAGAAAAAAGGCTAGCTCATTTCCCTTCCTTCCCCCACCCCCTCACTCCCCCATTACAATTTCCCAGTGTAGCTCCATCAGTGGGAGCACTTGAGTATACACATCACTGTCAATCACCGTATTATGTAGATCTGCTCTGAGCCAGGTTAGGTATTTATTATTATTTGTATTCTAGTAGCTCCTAAAAGGGCCCATTTAGGGATCAGGGCTCCTATTGTGCTGAGTGTGCACATCAGTCCCTGCCCCAAAAGAGCTTACAGTATTAACAATGACTAAGCACACAATGGCTATACAATGATTAAAACTCCTGTAGCTGGTCTGCACTAGTGCTTACAGTATTACTGCCACTGGTGCCACTGCACTAATGCTCCCAGTATTACTGCCATCTAGGCTCATTCCTAAACCTTACCACAGGTAGTAGTTTCCTTTTCCCACTTTTTTTGTGGAAGCTGAATTTTGCTTGGGACTGTTCTGCACTGGCAGGTGAAAAGTGTCAGATGGGTGGGTGTAGTGCAGTGATACAAAGTATGTCTCCAGATAGTACAGGTAGGTTTGTTCACTTGGGAAATTTTAAAGCAGATTCTTCTCTAAAGGGGTAAATTATTTTTAGGAGCTAACTGACAAAGGTGCTGAGACAGCTGAAAAGTCCTGAGGGGAGAACTGAGTAATTTCAGAGATGAGTCTCTAAATCAGTGGTACCTAAAATTTTTACCTTGCACTCCCCCTTTACCCCCATCCACGCCCTCCTACATCTTGGGGCCGGGAGTGGGGCTGTGGCTCTGGGACTGGGGGACACGGACAAGGGTAATGGAGCCAAGGCTGGGGCGATAGCTGGGGGCGGGTGTAGGGCCGTGAGCTGGGGTGGAGCTTGGTGGCGCTCTCTCCCCACCTCCCATCGGGGCTGGCCTGGGTCCCAGACCCATACCCCAGAATGGCATGCCCCACAGCTTGGGGACCTCTGCTTTAAATGAACACCTTTTGACTAGGAGACTAACCCTCACCCAAGTGTGCACCAAGGATATATATGATAGGAAAATCATGCAATTTGGCCGCCACCCGAATTACCATATTTATAACTGCACAGGTCATAACTTGTTTTTCTAACAAGTTAATGAATATTGCAGTGCTGTTGGATGGCCAAATCAGAAGATGTTTTTTCCAGTGTTTCCAAAATACAGCTGTAAAGTGGAAAACTTTTTTTTTTAAATGTGGAGAAACTACTAACGTGCTAAATCCCTGGTATCACTCACTTCCCAATCAGTATTGCATGTCTGCATGCTTTCTACCACTGGAGGTTGCTGTTTGGGTTGTTGTGTTATGCAAATCCTGCAGTGAATCTGGACCAACATGGGTTAAGTGTAACTTTTCTCTGTTCTTGAAAGCGAGACCCCCATTGCTTACGGTTTACTTTAAGGGTATCACTCTTTCCCAGGGTCTAATGGTGTCTTAGTCATTGATACCATTCTAAACTTTGTTATCAAACTGTGATTGATATATTTGAAAGGTCTCAATACAGGAGATAAAATAGGGTAACAATAATCTTAATGGTGGTAAATCTTATTGGGAGAGGGTATTTAATTTTTTTTAGCAAAATGACTTCATTCTTAAAGTAGATCTGAAATCTGTTTGTTTGTTTGTTTCAGTATAGTGATTGATATTACAAAATTGCCTCTTTCTTTAGCCTTCAGTCAGTGGATTTTGAAGCTGTAGCTGTTACCGTAAAAGAGCTGGTCAGTTATGCACTGACTATAAACTCAAACAACCACTTCTGGTTAATTATTCAGGCAGATATTTATTTTGGTAAGTGAAACCAACATCTGTGTGTGTGTGTGTGTGTGTGTGTGTGTGTGTGTGCGCGCGCACACGCGCACTTGCGTGCACTGTGCTCTGTCTTAAGAGTTACTTACCCTCATGTATCTTTTGCATAAGAGCAAAAGCTATGTTATGTCTTATACTAATCATTTATCAGTAAAAGCTTAAACAGCATAGAGCTTTTAAAAATGGCAGTGTTTTTGGACTCAGATATGTAAATAGATTGGCAAGGGCAGATATCAAAATGCATACAGTGTTAAAGTCAGTGAGATTCCATGTGATCATGTGAATCACCCTGCAGAATGGGGGCTTTGGGTTCTTTTTCATTATTTTAAAAGCTGAAATTAGTAATTGTGACTTCAAATCTTCAGTGCTAAAGGAAAAATTTAAGACGCTAATACTCTAATTTATATACCAATCTGTAGAATCAGGTGAATATTTGTATTCAGTGATCCAAAAAAATAGTGAAATGTAGTTATTATGAGGCCATTGCTGGAGTAGGGCTCAGAGATGGTAACGCCCTGCCTAAACTGGAATGTTTTTAAAAATAAGATTATAATAACCCAGTTCATCCCTGTCCATGTTGGCAAATCAAGTAGTAAGGGAAAACCAGTTAAGCAGCTTAGACATTGTTCCTCAAATTCATTGTAAGGGTCAAGATAGGCAAGACATGATAAATCCTGCTCCCTAACCTGTTGGGTTATAAATGGCTGTTGCATTTTGAAGGTGAATGAAATGTTCCCTGTATAGTTTGTGGGTCAGATACCATCCTTTTGTGGGTAAAAGCCCACATGGGTCCTAGAAAATTTCTGAGAGTTTTCACTTGCAGTGTTTCATTCAAATTGTTTTGAGAGAACAGTCTCTCAGAATGACAAGGCACCTCTCAGTTCCATGAATCTGTGGATGTTAAGAGATTCAAGCAAATCTGAGTGTACTAAGAGGGGCTTGTGTGCAGAGTTAACTGCCTCTGCATTGCTTCCTTGGCTCCCCACTTCAAAATAGAAGCATGTGACCTGCATTCTTTTTCCAAAGATGAGGAAGTTGTTCTTGGTTCTACTAAGAACAGGGGGTGGTACTGATACTAATAGTACCAGTTAGAGCCATAAAATAGTTGAGTGCCAGCACAGAACCATTCAGATAAGCGTCGAGTTGTGGTGGAGCCAGTGTTCTAAGCTGAGAGAGCAGTGGATGGGAGCATTGTGGGACTGCAGTGGGAAAATCAAATATATTAGTTCATTGACAATATTTGCCATTTCTGTCCGCATCTGTCCAATAGTTTGAACTGAATTAGTGCAGAGAGATGTTTACAAGATTTTTTTTTTTTTTTTGAGCTTATGTACTAGGAACATCTGTGTAATATTAGGAGTACCACAGTGTGTGAACAAGCATTCTTCTTCGAGTGCTTGCTCATATCCATTCCATTAGGTGTGTGCGCGCCGCGTGCACGATCGTCGGAAGATTTTACCCTAGCAACACCGGCGGGTCGGCTGTGGAGCCCCCTAGAGTGGCGCCTTCATGGCGCTGAATATATACCCCAGCCGACCCGGCGCCCCCTCAGTTCCTTCTTACCGCTCCTGACGGTCGTTGGAACTGTGGAGCGCGGCATAGCTGATCTCCACTCTCCCTAGCGTACTTAGTCATTCAGAGTTATAGTTATAGTTATAGTTTAAGGGGTTAAGGGGGTCGTCTCCCCCTTTCTTCCCCGGCCGCGGGCCCGGGCTCATGCCCAACGCTCCCGGCTTCAAGCAGTGCGCCTCCTGCGCTAAGCCTATGCCAACGAGCGACCCGCACGACTCCTGTTTGAAGTGCCTGGGAGAGTCCCACCAAACAGACAAATGCAAGATCTGTAAGGCCTTCAAACCAAGAACCAAAAAGGAGCGGGACTTTCGGCTCAGGCAACTCCTAATGGAGGCGGCACTTAGCCCGGACACTCCTTCCACGGGCCAGACTCCGACGCCTAGCACTTCGGTGCGCAGTGCCCCGGCGGCACCGGCTATGACGACCACGCGAGTGGCGTCAGACAAGCCTCCCCGGCACCGGACCTCGTCGGCACCGCAAACACAGCAAGTGCCGCGGCGCCGGTCATTATCCCCAGGGCATAAAAAAGCCCATAAGACGGGGACGTCCGTGCCGAAGGCGCCGGCTCCCCCAGTGCCGGGGGTAGAGCCGCGTCCGCCGGTGGAGCAACGGAAACAGGCGCCTCCAGCACCGTCGCCTCCGGCGCCGAGGCCGTCGAGTCCGGTACAAATAGCGTCTCCACCGAGGCCGGCGGTGATACAGTGTCTCCCGTCGACTCCGGAGACCTTCGAGGCGGCGAGAGACTTGATAGCTCTCACGGAGCCGGCACCGCCTCAACCACCGGCACCGACTGCACCGCTGACTCGCCCGGTACAGTCAAGAGGGAAACCTGCCTTGATGCGCCCTCCATCACAAGGGCTGGAACCTCGGCGCCGATCCAGGTCCCGAAGCAGGTCCCCACGCCGCTCGCAGTCCCGGCACCGAATATCGCCTCGGCGCCGGTCGTACTCGCGGTCAAGATCTTCTTCGCGGCACCGCTCTACGTCTCGGCACCGATATGATCGTCGGCACCGGTCAACGTCGAGACGTAGTTCTCGGCACCGCCACGCTCGACGCTCGACGCCGAGGGGCCGATCCCGGCACCGGGCATACTCTAGGTCCTCGTCGAGGTCCAGATCCGACTCCCGGCACCGACGAGGTCATCGGCACCGGTCGTGGTCCCGGCACCGATCGCCGGCACCGCACAGAGATAGATCATCTCCGGACCGGCACCGTGCGGCACCGCAGACCACGGGGATCGTTTCATCTTGCGCGGCACCGCCATGGCCGTCAAGATCGGCATCTCGCTCATCGGAGGACCTGTCGAGATCGGCATACCCCCCTCAGGGACAGGCCGAGGAACGAGACTTGGGCCATTGGCAGGAGAGGGCAGAGGACCACCCTCATGGACCATCTCACTGGTCGTTTTGGACCCCGTGGGCGTACCACCAGGAGCAAGGGGCTTCACTACCATCGACCTCTCGCTCGGGTCACTCGGCCAGAAGGGCCCCAGAATCCACCATCTCTCGGCCTCCGCCTGGAGGCGTAGAGGCTTCTGTGTCCACACCACCCGACACCGTGGACCCAAGTACAGGTGACGCTCCGACCCAAGACCAGGGGGACCGGGCCCCCCCCTTGGATCCACTACCGCCGGAGGCGTCCTCCTCCTCCTCTCCGGATGAGGCAGTGGCGGGCACTTCATGCACGGGTCCCCCTCCGATAGATCTTCGGGCTCACCAGGATCTCCTCCGCAGGATGGCCCGTAACATGGACCTGCAGACGGAGGAGATAGTGGAGGTGCACGACCCGATCGTGAATATCCTTGGATCGGATGCCCCATCGAGGGTGGCGTTACCCTTGATCCGCACGATCCAAACGAACGCGAATACGATATGGCAGACTCCTGCCTCCATTCCACCCACAGCGAGAGGGGTGGAAAGGAAATACTTTGTCCCATCTAAGGACTATGGGTACTTGTACACACACCCCCAACCGTGTTCACTAGTGGTGGAATCAGTGAATGCACGAGAGCGCCACGGCCAGCAGGCTGCAGCGCCAAAATCAAAAGAGGCTAAGCGGCTTGATCTGTTCGGCCGTAAGGTTTACTCAGCCGGAGGGCTACAACTTAGAGCGGCGAATCAACAGGCGCTACTGAGCCGCTACAATTTCAACTCCTGGAACTCTATGGGGAAGTTTAAGGAGTTGATTCCCCAAGAGTCCAGGGAAGAGTTTGGAGCCATGGTCGAGGAGGGTAAGAAGGTGGCTCGGACCTCCTTACAGGCCTCCCTGGATATAGCGGACTCGGCCGCAAGGACCCTGGCCACAGGTATCGCTATGCGCAGGACCTCCTGGCTCCAAGTCTCGGGTTTGCCCCCTGAATTACAGCAGACCCTACAGGATTTGCCCTTTGAAGGACAGGGGCTGTTCTCGGAGAAGACGGACTCTCGATTGCAGAGCCTCAAAGACTCCAGGACAATCATGCGCTCCTTGGGGATGCATGTTGCGGGTCCCCAGCGCAGACCATTTAGGCCCCAGCCTCAACGTTTTTACCCCCCTCCACCTCGCCAGAGACAGGACCCTGCCAGAAGGCGAGGGCGAGGTGGTAGGAGAAGATGGGCTGGCCCTCAACCCGGTCAGAACCAAGGGCCACCAAGACCACCTTCAGGTCCTAGACAGAACTTTTGAAGGTGCGGTCGAGGACGGCGCCCCAGTCATCCCCCAGGATCCAGCTCCCTCCTTTCGGGATCGCCTCTCCCACTTCCACCGTGCTTGGTCCCTTATAACTTCGGACCGTTGGGTCCTCCGCACGGTGGAGAGGGGATACGCTATCCAGTTTTCTTCTATCCCCCCCTCCCACCCCCCTTCCCCGTCCCTCTTCAGGGACCCTTCTCACGAGCAACTTCTTATACAGGAGGTTTCTACGCTCCTTGCCATGGGGGCCATAGAGGAGGTTCCGATAGAGTTAAGGGGCAGGGGATTTTATTCCCGTTACTTCCTGATCCCCAAGTCCAAAGGAGGTCTGCGGCCCATCTTGGACTTGCGCGGACTCAACAAATTCGTAGTAAAGTTGAAGTTCCGCATGGTCTCTTTGGGGGCCATCATCCCTTCCCTCGATCCTGGAGACTGGTTCGCCGCCCTCGACATGAAAGACGCATACTTTCACGTTGCAATTTACCCGCCTCACAGACGCTTCCTGCGATTCGTGGTAAACACGGTGCACTACCAATTTGCTGTCCTTCCCTTCGGCCTATCCTCGGCCCCAAGAGTGTTCACGAAATGTATGGCTGTCGTGGCAGCGTACCTTCGTCGGCAAGGGGTACAGGTGTTCCCGTACCTAGACGACTGGCTGGTGCGCGGTCGCACCAAGGAGCAAGTTCAAGCTCACGTCCACAGAATAGTGCACACGTTCAACGAGTTGGGCATCCTACTCAACAAGGACAAATCCACTCTAGAACCTACCCAGAGAATAGAATTCATCGGCGCAGTTCTAGACTCCAGACGTGCACAAGCCATCCTGCCAGACAACCGCTTTGGCACCATCACGAACCTCATTCAAGGGCTCAAGGCCTTCCCAACTACCACGGTGAGGTCGTGCCTTACCCTGCTGGGTCACATGGCTTCCTGCACGTACGTAACCAGGCATGCCAGACTTCGGCTTCGCCCGCTTCAAACCTGGGTGTCATCAATATACCGTCCACATCGGGACAGCCTGAACTTGGTGGTCACGGTCCCGAACTCGATCCTGGCCTCCCTCACCTGGTGGCTAGATCACAATGTGGTCTGCGAGGGGATGCCATTTCACACCCCACAACCCTCTCTGCACCTGGTCACAGACGCGTCATCTCTGGGTTGGGGCGCCCATCTCAACGAACACCATACCCAGGGCCTGTGGACTGCATCCCAGTTAGCCCTGCACATCAATGTTCGGGAACTGATGGCGGTACGCCTGGCGTGCCAGGCATTCCTCAATCTCCTACGTGGCCGCTGTGTGTTGGTTCTCATCGACAACACCACGGCCATGTTTTACATCAACAAGCAAGGAGGAGCACGTTCGTCAATTCTATGCCAAGAGGCCATTCGCCTGTGGGACTTCTGCATCGCCCACTCGATCCATCTCACGGCATCGTTCCTCCCTGGAGTCCAGAACACTCTAGCGGACCGACTCAGCAGGTCCTTCCAAACGCACGAGTGGTCTATCCGTCCGGACATCATACATTCCGTCTTCCAGAAGTGGGGGTTTCCCCAGATAGACCTGTTTGCATCCCGAGACAACAGGAAGTGCCACATGTTCTGCTCCCTACAAGGTCGAGCTCCGGGCTCCCTCTCGGATGCGTTTCTCCTTCCCTGGAAAGACCACCTGTTTTATGCCTTCCCTCCGTTTCCTCTGGTCCACAAGGTACTGCTCAAATTGCGCAGAGACCAGGCACAGATAATTCTGGTCGCTCCAGCGTGGCCGAGACAACATTGGTACACCACACTGTTGGAACTCTCGGTTCAGACACCGATCCTGCTTCCATTATGTCCGGATCTCATATCTCAGGACCACGGTCGGCTGCGTCACCCCGACCTGCAATCACTCCACCTCACGGCGTGGCTGCTCCATGGTTCACCCAGGCAGAGCGGCAATGCTCACACTCTGTCCAACAGATCCTGCTGAGCAGTAGGAAACCCTCAACACGGACCACGTACCTGGCCAAGTGGAAACGGTTCTCCTGTTGGTGCGAACAACGAGCCACGTCCCCGTTGCAGGCACCCATTCCTCTCATATTGGAATATCTCCTCTCCCTAAAACAACAAGGGTTGGCGATATCTTCAATTAGAGTTCACCTGGCCGCTATATCGGCCTTTCACCCAGGGGAACTCGCGTCCTCGGTATTCTCTAACCCGATGGTTGTTAGATTCCTCAAGGGCTTAGACCGGACGTACCCGCAACAGCGTCATCCCGTCCCGACGTGGGATCTCAATCTGGTTCTCTCCAAACTCACAGGTCCTCCATTCGAACCACTAGCCACCTGCTCACTTTTGTACCTATCCTGGAAGACAGCCTTCCTCGTAGCCATCACCTCAGCAAGGCGAGTTTCTGAACTCAGGGCGCTTACATCCGAGCCCCCTTATACAGTTTTCCATAAGGATAAAGTGCAGCTTCGCCCACATCCTGCCTTTCTCCCTAAGGTGGTTTCTCCATTTCATATCAACCAGGACATATTTCTCCCGGTCTTTTATCCCAAACCACATGCCACTCGCCAGGATCAACGTTTGCATTCCCTGGATGTACGAAGGGCCCTGGCCTTCTATATTGACCGCACAAAGCACTTTAGAAAGACGACGCAACTCTTCGTTGCAGTGGCCGACCGAATGAAAGGCTCACCGGTCTCCTCACAACGCCTATCCTCCTGGATTACGTCTTGCATCCGGACTTGCTATGACCGGGCAGGTGTCTCAGCACCGCACCTCACCGCTCACTCCACGAGGGCCCAAGCCTCCTCGACTGCTTTCCTGGCACATGTTCCGATACAGGACATTTGTAGAGCGGCGGTTTGGTCATCAGTCCATACGTTTACAGCCCACTATGCACTAGTGCAGCAGTCCAGGGACGATGCTGCTTTCGGATCAGCGGTTTTGCACACAGCAATGTCTCACTCCGACCCCACCACCTAAGTTGGGCTTGGGAGTCACCTAATGGAATGGATATGAGCAAGCACTCGAAGAAGAAAAGACGGTTACTCACCGTTGTAACTGTTGTTCTTCGAGATGTGTTGCTCATATCCATTCCAAACCCGCCCCCCGTCCCCACTGTCGGAGTAGCCGGCAAGAAGGAACTGAGGGGGCGCCGGGTCGGCTGGGGTATATATTCAGCGCCATGAAGGCGCCACTCTAGGGGGCTCCACAGCCGACCCGCCGGTGTTGCTAGGGTAAAATCTTCCGACGATCGTGCACGCGGCGCGCACACACCTAATGGAATGGATATGAGCAACACATCTCGAAGAACAACAGTTACAACGGTGAGTAACCGTCTTTTTCAGGTGCTTGCACAGTTACTGGGAATGTCAGCATTCTCTAATATGGATAAGATGCCTGAGTCCAAAATCTACAATCTGATTTCTAGCACCATTTGCCTATTCCTGTCACCCCTGTATCTGAGCTACCACTTGACTCTGTTCTTTCCATCCTGGACCCTGTAAATCCCCTTTGAGACCACTAACCTTCTGTGAAGCCTTGGCTGTGGCCTTGAATGTTTGAAATAAAAATCTATAGCAACACCTGCTGACAATCTTCAGTCCAGCTGTGACAGTGTGTTGGTGCTCTGATATTACAAATGGTGCACGTTGGAAACCCCTGTGTGTGGCAGAGAACTAATTCAGGGTGAGGTAGCAAAAAAAGGGGGGAGGGATAGCTTAGTGGTTTGAGCATTGGCCTGCTAAACCCAGGGTTGTAAGTTTAATCCTTGAGGGGGCCATTTAGGGATCTGGGGCAAAATCAGTACTTGGTCCTGCTAGTGAAAGTAGGAAGCTGGACTCAATGACCTTTCAGGGTCCCTTCCAGTTCTAGGTGATAGATATATCTCCATATATTATTATATTATTAATGTGGCAAATAAATTAACTCCAGGGGCCAACATAGTGGTACAAATTAAACTATTTTTAAAAAGTCCCACTTGCCCTCCCCAACTCATCAGAGTGAAAATGTTTTAAAATATTAAAAATAATTAAGAGAAACTTGCTTAAAACCCTAGTCTTCATAGTTGTTAATGAGCTTTACTGATTAATCACTTCCTCGTAGCAGAGTGTCTTATCACATAGTGGTTACAGTGTTGCCACCTCCATGTACATGTATGCATTTATACCTGGGTGATGAGTAATTCTTCAAGTAGAATTAAACTGTAGTGAACTTTACAATTTGTCACCATTGTGTGTGTGTGTGTGTGTGTGTGTGTGTGTGTGTATTAAATATTAGTGTGAATAATTCTGTAAATTGTTACAAATGTTTACATTTTGATTTCTGAGGTTATTCTAACTTTTTCCTCCCCACTGTAGCAACAAATCAATATTCAGCAGCCCTTCATTATTATCTTCAAGCAGGAGCAGTATGCTCTGATTTCTTTAATAAGATGGTACCTCCTGATGTATACACAGACCAGGTGAGTTATGCTATTAAAATATTTGGCACCGTGAAAATACTCTTCTGGATTGGTAGATATGAGACAACTGTACGCTAATCGGGGTGGACCTTATCTAATCACATAAGTTAATATATAGTGTGTGTGAATGTATGGATATTTAGCTATTTTAAATGACATAGACTTAATATATTTCCTTCATTGCTTGAAACTCATAAAGTCTGTAGGTTTCTACTGTGCTGATGCACAGGTGGGTGGGTGTGTTTTTTACTCATTTTTAAAGTAACTTGTAGAGATTATATGATCAAACTACTAATGGAAAGCACACTAACTGATGTTGAACTTGTATATACCCGAGTGGAATCCTCAGAATATTTATGCAATTATATATTAGCAAACTAATAATCAACCTTTTACAAAGTTTGTAATTGTATAGTTAACAATTTAAATATGTATCTGTGCATTTCTAAACTACCCCCTTACTGTAAAAGATGAGCACTGGATATGGATTATATAAATAGTGAGAGCAGTTTCTTCATCTAATCTAAGTATAACCATAGGCTTCTGTCTTTGAGCACAAAGTCACACTTTCTTTGGGGAATGCTGTGGTGAACAAGGGTGTCTTATAACATTGCCTCAGGGTGGTGTGGGTAGGACTATAACTTTACCTCCTTTGGGAATAATGTTTTATGGTATGTCTACACAGCAATGTGGGTCTGTGCTCAAGCCTAACCCCCCTTGCATCCACACACTGATTCTTAACCTAGAGCTCAAACCTAGGATCCAAGCCCTATTGCTTTCCTGTGTGCACGCAGCCCCAGCTTGACTCTGGTCCCGGAAGTCCTCTGGATGTATCCCAAAGTTCCTTAGGGCAACTTCGTTTAGTCCTCTCTATTCCAACAATCTGTGGTGCAGTCTACTGCACTCTGTATTACAAACAGAAGCCACGCCTCCCTTTGCAAATGGACCAGCTCAGATCAGCAGTAACCCGATGTCTGCTGAACACCAGTCTGCAAGCACACTATCAGAGAGCCTGTGGGGTATTTAGAGGAGACTGATGAGAAGATGCTTTTGCAAAGAGATCTGCTTCCTAGTCACAAGAGTGCAGCCATATTTTTTGTGCACACTGTCTTGGTGCCCCTGCATATGCAGCCACAAGGAGATATGGGGGCAGAGAGTCGAGTTGAGACTAAGCAGTTGCCTTGCAGGGAGTGGGAGTGACAAAGCTTCCGGCTCGGCACGGCAATGCGAGGGATGACCCCCAACACAGAAGCCACTCCCCATCCCTGCCAGGGAGCCACTTGGTCCCCACTCCGCTCCCTGGGGCTGCATATGCAGGCGTGCCCAGACGCATGTGCTGTGAGAGTGGCAAATGGGAGTCAGCCCCTAAACCTCCCCACAGCCTCCTGGGGATCCTTTAGCTGTTCCCTGGGAATGCACTTCACCAGGCCACAGATGGCAGCAACCAGACTGGGTGGGTGTGTGTGTTTTTCCTCTGAAACCTGTTTGACATAAAACTTCAAAACAAATAGACAAAAATAAATAAAAAAGCAAAGAAACACCTTCATTGAACATACCATTTTAAAAATTAAGAATTCCAAAAGTTTCATTTTAATAGTTTGACTGCCCTGGAGACTGTGTCCTAATTATCCTCTGAACAGATGCACATGGCATTTTCCTGCCAATGTGACTCCATCTAGAGGTGGAAAGCCCAATTCTCAGATTAGATGGTAATTCAGTATAAAGCCTTCTCAAAGGACAGACATTCTACTGAGCCAGCCACCAAAGGAGCTAATTTTGCAATTTATGTACTTGTGCTACTTATGGGCACTTGAGTCCCATCAATAGTGCTGTCTCAGTTAGGAAACAGGGTGGGCAGTAGAGTTTTCCCACAGTGCAACACATTTGTAGGGCTAGAGTGTCAACATTAGGTGAGAGGCGCTAGGCTAGGACAGGGTTACTTTGACTCAGGTCTGTGCACTGCAATGTGGACGCCAGAGCCCTAGTTCAAGCATGGGTCAGAAAATGCTTAACCTAGGTCAGTGGTTCTCAAACTGTGGGTTGGGACCCCAAAGTAGGTCACAACCCCGTTTTAGTGGGGTTACCAGGGCTGGCTTAGACTTGCTGGGACCCAGGGCCAAAGCTGAAGCCCGAGCCCCACCACCCGGGGCCGAAGCCTGAGGGCTTCAGCCCTGGGTGGTGAGGCTTAGGTTACAGGTCCCCTACCTGGGGCTGAAGCCCTTAGGCTTCAGTTTTGGCCCCCCACATGGGGCGGTGGGGCTCAGGGTTTTGCTTTGGCCCCTCATCCTGGGCCGTGGGGCTTGGGTGGGCTCAGGCTTCAGACCCCGGCTTCGGACCCCCTCCTGGAGTCATGTAGTAATTTTTGTTATCAGAAAGGGGTCGCGGTGCAATGAAGTTTTGAGAATCCCTGACCTAGCTTTAAAATCCGAGTCCCACTAACCCTAGGCTTAATTGCTGTGTAGACATAGCCTTTGAGCGTTGGCCTCTCCACAGAAAGTCCCCGTGTTTGCCTGTTTAAGTCTGGGCTCCATTAAATTTAGCCTAGCAAATTATTATAGTTTCCATCAGGATAGATAGATCTTAATTGTTATATAAATAATTAATTTTAATCTTGTGTTCCATTCATACTTTTTCTTTTCCTAAAGAAAAGTTTTTCCTCACTGATTTTTATAACCATTAAAACATGTCAATTTGCCACCAAATGCAGACTTTACACTCAATTTTGTACCTTTTGCTGGTCAGGAGGAGGGTATACTATCTATACATATTTATTTAACCACTTAGACTTTAGCATACATTTATTGAGATTCTTAATTTTTACTTTTTAATTATGATAGAAAATGGTGAATGACACACTTATTTACAGGATGGTTTTTGTTTTTTTACTCTGAATTTTTGTCAAGTTGCGTGTGGATGGAAACTGAAATTCAAATAATATACAAAAACAGTATTTTAAGATTTTGTTTATTAGTTGAATGAAACTACCTTAAGTGGCTGGATACATAAGAGGAAAAAAAAGCTTATCAAAATATATATTGCATTTAAAACGTAATGATTTACTGAAATATTAATTTAGTTAAGGCTATGATTTTTGGTGTAGACATTTTTAGTAAATTTCACAGCAAAGGTGCAGGGGAAAAACAATAAGTCATGTATCAGAGGGGTAGCCGTGTTAGTCTGAATCTGTAAAAAGCAACAGAGGGTCCTGTGGCACCTTTGAGACTAACAGAAGTATTGGGAGCATAAGCTTTCGTGGGTAAGAACCTCACTTCTTCAGCTGCAAGTAATGGAAATCTCCAGAGGCAGGTATAAATCAGTATGGAGATAACGAGGTTAGTTCAATCAGGGAGGGTGAGGTGCTCTGCTAGCAGTTGAGGTGTGAACACCAAGGGAGGAGAAACTGCTTCTGTAGTTGGATAGCCATTCACAGTCTTTGTTTAATCCTGATCTGATGGTGTCAAATTTGCAAATGAACTGGAGCTCAGCAGTTTCTCTTTGGAATCTGGTCCTGAAGTTTTTTTTGCTGTAAGATGGCTACCTTTACATCTGCTATTGTGTGGCCAGGTAGGTTGAAGTGTTCTCCTACAGGTTTTTGTATATTGCCATTCCTGATATCTGACTTGTGTCCATTTATCCTCTTGAGTAGTGACTGTCCAGTTTGGCCAATGTACATAGCAGAGGGGCATTGCTGACATATGATGGCATATATAACATTGGTGCCTGCAGTACCTGGACTCTTGTGTGCTTCTTGATGAGGGCCACCTGGTGGCCAAGGTGGGTCTTCAGTCCGCCATGGACGCAGCTTACATGGCTTCCTGCTCACTTGCTACTCGAGCAGTGGTGCAATACTGGGTGCAATCCTCTGGGCTCCCCAAATAGGTCCAGACTACTGTAAAGGACCTGCCCTTTGATGCCCAAAAGCTGTTCAGAGAAGAGACTGACAAGTCCTTGTACTCCCTCAAGGCCTTCTGCACCACGCTCTGGTCTCTGGGCATCTATACTCCAGCTCCCAAAGGCAGACAGCAGCAACAACCGCCATGCAGGCCCCCTATCCACCGTATTATCATAGTCAGAAGGAGGCACTATGTCACCTACAGCGATCCCAGAGACCATGCTACTCCACCTCCGCCACAACCACCTCCTCAGCCCACCTCAGCAGCTGACCAAGCACCAGTTTTGATATGCTTATAGAGAACCACCACCCTCTTCTGCAGCACCCCATGTTGTCATCTTTGGGGGCTGCCTTGTTCTATTTGCCTGCAATTGGGGCAAGATCAACACAGACAGTTGGGTACTGGAGGTCATCCACAATGGATACTCCATAGAATTCCTGGCATTTCCACACTGCCAGCCCTTACCCCGGATGTGCCCCAGAGATCCCTCCCATCAGAGCACCTTCCAGCAAGAAGCTGACGCTCTTCTCCCCAAAGGCACCATGTAACTGATCCCACCTCCCTACAGGGGACTAGGGTTCTACTCCCCTGACTTCTTCATCCAGAAGAAGGGCAGAGGGCATCACCCTGTTCTGGACATCAGAGTGCTCAACACCTTTATTTGAAAACCCAAATTCCATGTGTCAGTTTATCCCATCCCTTCCCCGCAGAGTCTGGTTCGCAGCTCTCGACATGAAAGATGCCTATTTCTAAATCAATATTCACCTGGCCCATCAAAAGTTTCTGATTCAGAGTTGGACCTGGCCTCTATCCATTCAGGGTCCTGACTTTTGACA
This sequence comes from Trachemys scripta elegans, assembly GCF_013100865.1. Lineage (NCBI taxonomy): Eukaryota > Metazoa > Chordata > Testudines > Emydidae > Trachemys > Trachemys scripta. Next base: position 241,618,691 of record NC_048299.1, read on the forward strand.
TAGGGATAGCTCCACGAGTCTTCGCCATCATAGCCGCGCACACATGCCATCTAGGCAACTCAGTCTTCCCTAACCTGGATAACTGGCTCCTTGTCTCGCGCTGCTGCTAAACCTTGCCCTTGCCATCCACACCCTCCATGCTCGCCTCACCTCTCTTCATCTCGCTGATACAAATGCCAAATTGGTCCTCGTACTTATCCGGACCATTGCCTTCATTGGAGTATGGCTGGACTCTGCTGCTGCATGTGCCTTCCTTCCGACGAATTGCTTCACAACCCTAATCACGGACCCCTGCTGCAAGCTCCAGACCACCGTCCACCATTTTCTCCCCTTCTTGTCCACATAACGGCATGTACCTCAGTGACACTGCACACCTGCCTCCACATGCGTTGCTTGCAACTCTAGCTCCTCTCTGTCTACTAACCAATCACAGACCAGCTAGACAACAAAGTCTTGATCCTGTGGCAGGTGTTGGCATCCTTCACTGGTGAACCGACCCTTCTGAGATCCTGATCGGTGCCCCCTTTGCCCTCCCACACCATGAGCCATGATCACAACAGATGCCTCCCTGGCAGGTTGGAGAGCTCACCTGGGTTGTTATACGGCACAGGGCGTGTGGATGCTTTAAGAGACCAGGATATGCACATCAGTATCCTGGAATTGAGGGCAACCTGCGTGACATTCCTCCTCCTCATCATCCAAACCAAGCACATCCAATTACTCTCCGACAGCATCACAACAGTGGTTTATCCTCCCCCTAATGTTTGGCACTTCTGTATTCACACACCCTACCATAGTCTGCTTCCTAAGGGGTCTGCTCCACACCTTCACCCCAGTCAAAAATCCCACGTTCTCATGGGACCTTTAATTTCATTCTCACCGCTCTCACGAAACCACCCTTCGAACCCATGGCAAGATCCTCATTTTCACATCTCTCCCTGAAAGTAATCTTAGTGGTCATTATCTCAGCTAGATGAGTCAGTGAACAAGCGGCCATGATACCTGAGCCCCCATACACCATATTCCACAAAGACAGTGTCCTTGGGTTTACACCCTGAGGTGGTGTCTGAGTTCCACATCAATCAGTGTACGCACCTCCAAGTTTTCTACCCCAAACCTCATGCCTCGATGGCCAATAGACTCCCTCGACATACGATGTGCGCTGGCATTCTATCTATAATGAACCCGTGACTTCCATGCCTCATCACAACTCTCTTTGTAGTGATTGTCGAACGATGCAAGGGCCACGTCCTCTCCTTGCAATGCATTTCTAAATGGGTCTCCGGGTGCATCTGTGAATGCTACATGTTCAGCACCATGAGGCCACCTGATTTCATCATGGTGCACTCTACCTGGGCTCAAGCAGCTATGTCGTCCTGCCTCATTGTTCTCTGTACATACCTTCATCTCATATGACGCCATCGCCCCCAGGGCAGTAGCAGATGCAGTAGCAGGCCAACCAGTATTACAGCTGACACTTTTGACCACATCACTGCTTGCTACTCATCCACATTTGGAATCTATATAGGGACCATCGCTCAAAGAAGAGGTGGTGGTTACTTATCTGTAACTGGAGGATCTTTGAGATGTGTGGGTCCCTATTTGGATTCCAATATCTGCACTCCATCCCCTCTGCCCTTGACTGGAATACTCTGGTAAGGGGGTTACTGGAGAGGCATTGACTCACACAGCCTATTACAGTAAAAAAAAAGTTAACTGTCATGCTGGGAGAATGGGGGGTGCTGGTAAATTAAAAATGCCAGTTAACTCAGAGGGAGGGGTTTGGGAGTGCAGGGGGAAGGGGTGCAGGGCATGGGCATAGGAGGGCTGCAGGACTCTGGGAGGCAGTTTGGGTCCAGGAGGGAGCTTGTTGGGGCATGGGAGGGGGTCCGGGGTGCTAGATGGGGGGGCCCTCACCTCTGGTGGCTCCCCGTCCCTGCTGCTCCTGGTTGAGGCGTGGCCAGGCATTTCTGCAAACAGGCACGCTGCCCCCATCCCTGAGTGATGACTCCGTGGCCCCAAGTCCATTGGCTGGGAACTGCAGCCAATAGGAGCTGCAGGGGGCGGCGCCTGCAGACAGAGGCCATGTGCCTGCTTGCAGAGCTGCCTGGCCGTGCCTCTGCCAGGAGCAGCAGGGTCAGGGAGCCGCCGGAGGTGAGCGCCGCACCCCGAGCCCCCTGCTGGACCCGCACCAACCGCACTATAAACTGGACTTTCAATGCAGATCAGAAATGCCGGTTTATAGAGTTTGCAAGTTCCTGAAGTGTCAGATAAAAGACTTTACTGTATAATCTCAGATGGGAGAACGAGGTGACTCACGACACACGCAGGGTAGTAGACACTGCTATGAAACGTTCTGGTGCGTGCGCACCTGCATTTGGAATCCAAATAGATACCACACATCTTGAAGAACCTCCAGATACAGGTAAATATCCTCTTCTTCAGTTTATCTTTAAAGAAAAGAAGGTCTGTACAATTATTTAACCATTTGTTTACAGGGTCAGATAAGTTGCTAGCAATGTGCTTAATATAAGTATCAGCATTTTGGAAGCTGTTGTAATTGTCTTGTGAATTTGTGCTCTATAGGTGATAAAAAGAATGATAAAGTGCTGTTCTTTGCTCAACTGCCACACCCAGGTAAGCGTGTATTCAGGTGCCAGTTTAAATAAGGACTCTTTTTAAAAAAACAGCCCATTTTAAGTCCAAACTCTCTCTTTAAAAGAAAAAAATTAACAAAATAAATCTGGTTTTAAAAATGTAAAAGTTTTGTTTATGTAAACATTCCCTGGCAGAGTTGGGAAACTAATCAAAATATTGTGATAATGCTTCAGAACCAGCCAATGAAATTTTAGATCTGAACTCACTTAGTACATTAGTTGAGCTTCTCATGTTTTTAATCTTAAAATATTCATTTCCTTGCAACCTTTTCTCTCCCGCCCCCTTCAGATTTAATGCCCAGTCTAGCAGCTGGGGAATGCAATGGGATTTGTATTATGGGGGCACATCCTTGCCAGGGCTGGAGTCAGACTCTGCTCAACCTAATAACCACGCAGGGCAGTCTAGCCTAGTCTAGAGATCAGTGGGCTGAGCAGGAATTCTAACAGGGCTGCACCCAAAAGTATCTGGATCCTTCTTGCTGAAAGGAAAAAAACCTGTCAGCTAGAATGAACCCACCCTCTGGAAAAGTAAGTTAGGATTAACCAACTCTGCAAAGACCAATGGCATGTAACCCTCTGTCTCCTCCCTCTCCCCCCATGAGTTCCTTTTACCCTTCCCAGACTTCATGACTTGCAAGCATTTTTTTTTTTAAATCTGCACCTAATCAGTATATCTCTTGGAGCTACACCAAGCTATTATCCTGGTGGGGTGGAATAGAAGTCTAAAAATAGAGGGTTGTTAGCAGGTCTGACTGACCTTTTCCCTCCTGCATGGTGTACTGTCACCTCTGCAGTCTGCTGGTATTACTCTGGCTTGAAAGGCTGTATTATGCCTTTAATTGGAGCAAAGCTACTTCATAAAGCTTAATTTACTGACTTTGTCTCTGATATTTTGATTCATTCTGCAAACACTAAGTTTAGACTACTGAGAAGCCATTTACTATTAAAACTTGATGTAATTATTAAGTTTCCCACATAGTGGAGAAACATTTGTCCAGTATTTCAGCATGAAAAGAGACAAGCTTTAAGGAAATAAGTTACAGTCTTTCTCTCTACAGGTAGCAATTTTATGTCAGTTCCTCAGAGAAATAGACTATAAAACAGCATTTAAGGCACTGCAGGAACAAAACAGGTAAACATATTTATGTTTAAAATTAAAATTCTGTATGTATTCCATGAATTAATTGATATTCTCTTTCAGCCATGATGCTATGGATTCTTATTATGACTACATCTGGGATGTTACCATTTTGGAATACTTGACATGTATCCTTTCATTAGAAATAGTTAAAGAAAAAGCAGTTTGTGGGGTCATGTTGAAAAACCAACACAAAGCTTAAGTGTATTGACAGTTGAGTTGCTGTTAAGTTTCATGCTAGAACATGTAGATGTTAAATAGGTTATTCCTAAGGCAATTCTTGGCCTAAAACTTACGCACACAATATTTTAAAATTTTGCAAAATTCTGCAAGTTTTGTCAATGAATAAATATGGCTCCAGCATGGCAGTGGGGAGCATAGGCCCCTGGCTGCATTAAGATGGGAGATCACCCTGAAGCCCCCAGCTCCCCTGGTTACAGGGACTCTGCAGTAAGGCTGCACCTGACCCTGACACAGTGCAAGGGCTGGGCCTGCCCCCTCTATACCAGGTGTGGGGTGAGGGGTTTCTGTGTGGGGCAGTCCAGATGCACAGGGACTTAGTGGGTGGGGGGTTCTGGGTGTGTGGGGGGCGGGGTGTCTAGATGTACAGGGGTAGGGTCTGTCAGGGTGAGGGTTCGATGGGCCTGCTTAACAGCAGAGCCCCAGTTGCTGCTGAGAGGATGCTGCAGGCTGGGCTCCTATTTCCCCTATTCCCCTCCCTCTCACTCCCCCCTTACCCAGCCTGACTGTGGGCACTGTTGCACAGAGAACAGGAAGGCTCCCAGCACACAGAATGGAAACATGACTGGCCTTAGAACCCATGTGGTGGTGGTCAGCTAGTGTCAGTAGAGCCCAAATGCAGCCTCCTTCAGTTGGGCAGCTCTGTGTTTGCAGAAATGGGGGGGAGGGGGGAAGAGAGAGACAGGGGCATGTAACTCTGTGTGCCCCCCATGCTTCACCTGTTTGGAGGGGGCAATCCTGCCAAAAAACTGCACCCATGTTTGCCCCCCACATGGCTTCCCTTTGCATGACTGCAGAAAACAGGGAAGCAAAGTCCCCTCCTCCCCCTGGAGTAGTTGTCATATTGCCTTGGGCAGGTTGTCTAGGTCTGCTGGGGTTGAAAGGAGAAGCATCTATACTACTTGCTGGCACAGCCTGTATAGAGCTTTTGACCTGACTCGAATTTGGGTAGAAAAGTAATTTTTAGTGTCCAATTCTATGACTTGCTCAGCCATTAACAGAGAGTCCTGTGGCACCTATAAGACTAACAGAAGTATTGGGAGCATAAGCTTTCGTGGGTAAGAACCTCACTTCTTCAGATGCAAGAGATTCAGACTAACATGGCTACCCCTCTGATAATTAACAGCAGTTATTGCTCAGGAAATACTATGCAAAGGTCTTGCATTTTAGATCACAGCTCATTTGTAGTGTTGCTATATTACACATGAATACTTTCCTTGACTCTTGTTCAGATCTCCATCATAAAAGAGGAGAGACAGACAAGAGACAAATAGCAGTAAGTTAAAGAAGGGGAGAGGTTTGGTGCTAGGGATTTGTTAGCTTTGAATTTCATCTTACAGTTTTGTTCAGTTTTCCACAGCCCACCTGTAACTATGCAGGTGACTGTTGATGTGAACTCTGGAATAAGCATTTACTTTATAAAGTGAAATAATACTTGTGCTCTCTCTAACCTAAATAAGAAACTGTCTTGTAACTAAACCTTCTTGTTCACTTGTATTAGAAAAAGTCTTGTTTTTTGTACTTTAAGATTAAAGCTATTGGCCAGACAGAGCTGAATGCTAGCAATCCAGAGGAAGTATTGCAACTTGCTGCACAGAGACGAAAAAAGAAATTTCTTCAAGCAATGGCAAAACTTTACTTTTAAATATTCTTATAAATGCTGGTGTAGAGTGGAAAATATTTCACTTTATTTAAGTTGTGTTGAGTATTTGAAATTTTTATACAATACATATTTACAAAAGCATATTGTGTGGTTTTTTAAAATAGATGAAATATTACAAAACCCATTATCTTACAAAATTGTACAGAAGATCTGGAATACTCACTTAAGTAATGCTTTTTTAAAAAAAAAATCAATTTGAAGCAATGAGTTCAAGCTTCAGCTAAGTTAAACTAGTAGAGAATGCTGAGTTTAATACAGTTTATGTACATTAGAGGCTTAATTGTGATGGTGTGTGCTCAGAATAAGCACAGCTCAGACATTGCCAGCAAAAGTCTTGCTTTGAGTTCTATAAAAATTTATACTTTACCTTACTGAAGCATGTAATTCCTCCATTGTTCAAAAAGATGCTCCTTGCTGGAGCAGCTACTCATAGCAGGAGCAGAGGTAGTGAATAGAGTGGTGGCTAATGCTGTTTTAAACATTGATACCTGTACGGTATGGGGTATTAAAATACTGCTTCCACTTTAAGGGGCTGTAGACTTCTTGAAGTCAAGGTGTACTCTTGCTAAGAGCTCTACATTTAAAAGGGGCCATGTCTAGATCTTAATATGTAGTAGACTATTTTCCCTTCAATTACTTTTCCAGTTAAATTACTTCAGCAGCAAATTGTTTTTTACCTGAGGTCAAATTTAGCACTTAAAACAAGTTCAGGTTAGCACCTCTTCAGCAGCCCTCCCCCCAAAGCAATCTGTCACTTTACTTTAGGCCTTGTCTCAACTGAGGATTTAATCTAGCCCTACCCCTCTAAAGATGCTATTTTGGCCTTAGAAGTTCATCCCCCTTGCACCAACATCAAGGTAGATAGCAGCTTTGCTTAAGTGCAGTCAGATTAAATTTCCAACTCAAACATAGCCTTCACCTTTAGATATTGCAAGTACCACACAAACCAGGAATAAGTGGCATGAGTACAGGTGACATCAGTTTGTGGGCTGCTTTTGTTTTAGTTGAACTCAGATTTAAAAGGTGACCATACCAAGAAAATAGTCACTATGGTATTAGGAAATTTGTACACACTGTTGCTTTAAGGAGCAATACATAGCTTTGTTTCTCCTGCCATCCAACAAAAAATGGTGTATGGCTCTGCTTTGTTAATGACTGCTATCCTATCCAACAAGATTTGTTTTAAAACAAGTTCTCAAAATCCATAATAGTCTTTAAATTATGAATTTTTTCCAGTTAAATTAATATTCCTACTATAGCAGAGATTAAAAGCAGAAGGGACCAAATGATCTATCATAACCCCCTCCATAACCTAGGGAGGGATAGGTGTTGTGTAACAATTCTGAAGTCTGCACAAGGCCAAGCTATCCATTATTCAGTTTGACATGTCTTTTTCTGCCTCAACATCCTGTATAGCAGTAAGTGTTCAAGGATTAGATTGAGTCTCTGCTTTAGGGTAGCTCTGTACTGAAGCAGTGTCCTGCTTTGGAGTTTCTACCAAAGAGTGTTCATTGCATATGTCTTGTCAGTGGTTTCCATATTTTCACTTTTTCTCTGTGCTTTTGGGTGGTGTTATTATTCCTCCTATACATCCTGGAGATAACTGTCCTGGTGCTGTTAGAGCTACTCCACAATTCACTTCATCCTATGTAAATTGGAAAAAAAAACCAAACACACAATGTTAAAGTGGATTTCACATCTTCATTGTATAAGGGTTTGTGCTTAGTAACTGTAGTACCTCAATGGAAGACAGAGCCTTGAACTATCTTAAAGAAATATCTGGGATATTTAAATATAGTAGTCTTTTAGTCCTTACCTTCTTAATAGGGGATTAGACAGGAGAGGGGAATTGAAGATAAATTCAGGTATTTCAAGTGCTTGAGCACCTCAACCTACATTGAGAGACTGACAATTTGAATACAATGACCCGTGTCTACTCTTTTACAACAACTTCAGGTACAAGTAAAATGGGATTACAATTATAGGAGTAGTTTCCTTCTACAAACATTGACTTATACCATCACCATGTCCTTAAGGGGTTGGCAAAGCACGAGTGCTTTAATCTGGCTAGGTCTGTGCTAGGACCATTTTACTAGAATACTAGATTTGGTTAAGTTGCATATTGTAGCAGTATAGTAAATTTCACTCACATGCACACACCTCCATTAGTGAAAAACTATACCAGTAAAAGTGCAATCTTATCAATGGGACATCTGGCACAGCTAGGCCGGTCGGGGTCAAGGGTAAGACAACATGTAAACAGCTGGCCCTACTGTCAACAGTACTTTTGAAAAAAGTAATCAATGCTGTTCCACAGATAACATTCTTAGGAACTCTGCCTGCAGGAGCATGACAAGGTAGTATAGGCCCTGTCCATACAACAGATCTTAATGAAATGTGCCACATTATAGCCAGGTCTGAGATAGTCATGAACCCTAGTTATTTTGCTCCTCCCAGCAGCCTAGGGTGGTCTTCCTGCTGCTAGTTCAGCATCCTTTTGCAGGGGCAGACATACTCCTTCACCATGTTTGTGTAAACAGCCTGGCCGGTCATCCTTCCCCCAGCACTTGACAGCCTTTGCTACATATATAGATGTGGAGTAACTGGCTGTTTATCTTCCAGGTATTTTACAGATGACCTGCATGTTTTCCCTATATTACAGTGATACAAGCAAGGTTTGATTGGGGGGGAGAGGGGGAAGAAGAGTGAGTGAGTATGTCTCTCTCTCAGACAACTCTGGTACTTGCCTCTAGTCAGCTAGAACAAGTGGTTTTCAACCTGTGGTCTACAGACCCCTAGCAGTCCACTAACTAACTAAGATTTTTCAGAGGGGGCCACTCATCCATTTGAAATTTAAGGGTCTGCAAATGAAAAAAAGGTTGAAAACCACTGAGCTAAACCAATGAATAATATATATATACATATACACACACACACACACACACACTGTTCTCCACCCGTTTTAAGTTTAGGCATCAGACAAAAAACACCAAGTAAGGTCATACCAGCATGTCCAAGTAGTTTGTGTGGGTTTGGATATTATGTCTGTCTTCCACTGCAACCTTCTTAAAACTCTTCAATTTCACAGGGGCTTTTCTTGCCACCCTAACAAAAGGATCCATCCACGCTACACATTCTGAAATGCTGTTCCAATCTAAACCTAAGGAGAAAATAAAATATCAACTTTAGGCAGTGTGCAGCTAAACCTAGTTGCGTATCCATCCCCTACCAAGCATTCTAACATGGTAAACAAGAGGCTAAATTAGTTTGTTTCCACTTTCCTGTGCTTTGTGCATATTTTTATTGATAGAGTGTTGGCTGCAGATTTAAAATTAGATTTAAAAAAAAAAACCAAAAGCTACCACAAATGACTTGTTTGCATCCTCCACTATCACTTAGACAAAGTTTTGTCATATAATCCCAGTGAATTAAGATAAACATTTAGTTTTACTCAAGGCCCAAACCATAGTTAATGGTTGTCAAAAAGCCATAAGAATGTGTATTAAAGCAGCTATGACATGTTACCTTGTTTAGCTTATGAACAATAATTGCACTCCTAAACATAAGGACCCTCCCATAAGGCTCAAACTTTTTCCACTGGCCTTCAGTAATAGACTAGATGTGGAATCAGCAACCCTGGACATGCTAAGAGCCACTGCTCTGTGGGGGTCTTTATAGAAGAGCATCACAGGGAAGGTACAAGATCCAATCAGTTTCATGCTCTTTTATTAGAGGGGTAGCAGAAAATGGGAAAGTAGTTAAAATCCAGTAGAAAAATATGATGAAGAGTAAGGCAGTCCTGTAGTATTCCACTTTTCTCAATATTTGAGAATGTTTGGTACCTTATATAGAGTTAGATTAAGCTGCTATGGGTAATAACCAGGGTCTCACAGCAGAAAATAAGGTGAGTTCCTGGCCTAGAACATCTACCAGTTATAAACTCTTATTTTTATCATTTACTTTACAGCTGGCCTGACAGGAAAAATCTGATTTTAGGGGGGGAAGAAACATCTGTGGTAGCCAACAGTCTACAATGGTAACAAATTGGGACCCAAATACTCAGATGCATCAGTGCTGCAGCTTCTGATTCACTTTTCCTTTATCAATATCACTGTATTAATCTCATGCACAGGGATAAGAGTAATCAGACATCACTGTATCAAAATAATCTTGCTACATTTTTCAAGTTATCCCCTTGCCTGAAGATGAATCCCATTATTGACAAAGACATACCGTCTTGTGGGAGTCAACACAAATAAAACCCACATAACACGCTCATGTAAGGTTAAGTCACCAAAACTCCCCAACTTCTTAGCATTACTTAAAATTACTGTTTATCCTTTCATATCAACAGCCTATTTCTGCTATGTCCAGCCACTCCACTTCAAAATCCTTTGCTGCAAGAGGACAGGTTGATAGGAACCACCACGAAAGTTTTTATCCTGGACTGCTGTTGTCAGTCAAGAATGACTGGTTATAAACAAATCACCTTCCCCAGGAAGAACTAGATACAGGCTACTGGAGCCAGATCATAAACTAATAGTGATTGCTGTTGAATTTTTAGTTTACAGAGCAGAAGCTACAGAAATAGCAGCAAACCAGGAGCAACAAAATATTCTGCTATATTTCCAGATACTTCACCTCAGAGGCACAACAATTTTGCGCTTCCAGTGGTTGTGACCCTAACATAGCATGGGGTGCAAGTGAATGAGGAATCTGTAAAATAAAATGGATCCAAAACTGAATCTATTTTAAATAGATCAAGTTGATTGGGGGGGGGGGGGGGGGGGAAATTAAGTAAAAAGCATGCTGTTAAAAGCAAGGTAATTTTAAATGATCTCAGGTTCAATTTTTATAAAGTTTTACAGTGCTCCAAGCATTTAAGGTGATGATACAGGAATGAAATTGAAAGCACTTAGCCTTTTTAAGAGTTGTCATAGTAATAGACCACCTTACCTGAAGCTTTTTTGACTACCTCAGCTGAGGTATAGTGGCAGAGTGCAGCAGCAGCCAGTGTCCTATACTGGAAGTCCAGAGAACTGACATCTAGAATACATAGGTCTAAAAGCTGTGAAAACAAGAGTAATGGTTACAAAGTTTCTTTTATAAGAGGGAGAATCCTAGGCCCATCATAGGACTAAACCACTAAAAGAGATACAGTGTACAGGCATCATTTATTTCCTCCACACACACAAAAATATTAGAACTTAAGTCTAAGGGACCCTTCAGTAAACTGATTTGTTACTCTGTTCTAAATTTTTGATTGTACAGAATCTACAGCTCCAGATAGGTGTGAGGAGGCCAATCCCTAAAACAAAACACCGGACAGCAATCTCAGTGACTCAGCATGAACATGGAAAGTGTCCATAATGATTCAATTATTTCAGTTTCAAGATTGTATAGATTTAAGGGAAGGAAAAAAAAAAAAAAAAGTTCTTGGTTCATATGCCCATCTAGTAACCCTTATGGTTCTTATACTGCTGATAAAAATGTGCACAGAGATTGGTTTAGTGCTCCAAGTGTTTTTTCATATGAAACTCAGTTCCTTCTTTCTCTTCTAAATAGAGGATGTACCTTATTTAAATTTTTTTTAATTTATGTCAAGCAACTTAACACAAACATCCATTCACACCTTTAAATCCTTTGCCACCCATCAAGCACTATCTTGTGTAATACTCTAGTCCTGTCCACCCAGAAGAAGATAGAAGTGTGCACTGTTGGGCATTTTTCCTCCTAGAGGCTTAGATGGTTGGCATTACACCAAGTGACATTATTGCACTTTTTATTTGTTAATTTAAAATAGTCACCAACCTTCAGGGAACCACTTAGATATTATCATAGAAAACTCTGCCTTGTTCCTTTAAATGTTAGGCAAGATATTTTTATAAGTCTTATTTTATAGCATACACTTCTGCCTAGGTCACCAACAGTGGCATGTTAAGTAGTGTGCATTGACTGAAACAACTACCTACCTGTGCTATTTGAATGAATTTTTCCTGAGAATACTGAGGTAGCAGCACTTTTGGAACATCTTTCAAAGCATCCACTTGGAGATAAAGATTGAGCCAGGAGATGATTGTCACTGGGCACAGTTCCCATTTTAAAGCCTACAGATATTAAAAACATGAGATACATATTTATATAATTTTCTAATAAAGTGCATAGCACCTCTTTCCATCCCCCCCGTATACAATTTAAAAAAAACAAAACAAAAAAAAACACACACACACCCCCATCAAGTTCTCTACCCCCACAATCTTACCCAGTCTCCTTTCCCCATTTTCATCTCCACTTAGGTCAGCTAGACCTTTTATCATGCACCTACATGCCTGAATCACATGCAGGATCCCCTACGATTTCAAGTACACGTGCTCTGGAAATAAACTTCTTCTGACTTTTAGAAATAGAGCTGGAACAAGCCTGGATTTCAACAGCCAGAATATCTTTCCCACCCTTTTCCCCTCCACCTTCTCCAAAAGATGCCTCACAAATACTGAGCAAGTGGTCCTCATGCAGGACATTCACATAAGAGCAGGGAGGCAAAACATACATTCCCAAGATGTGCCATGGTCTTGGAACTGGAGCTATAGTAGCTGCAGCCTAGCACAGATAATTTAGTTTTGGAGGATTTCTAGGTTTGGTTTTGGTCTGACTTGGGATAAATACCAAAAATGTCAATTCTTAGCAGAACAAGATTACCATTTTCTACCCAACTCTTCTGGGAACCTTGGCATGGAGGCATTCCACCCAGCAGATGACCCAAAGCCAGGGACCCTGGAAGCCCCAACTGCACGGCAGTCCACCTGGCTGGCTGCTGAGGAACCATAGGTCAGGACTCCAGGTTACCGGTCAGCCTGCCAGGTGTGCTGCTGAGTCTGGCAGGTAACCAGGTTTCAAAACCTGCCTGGTTTCTGGCAGAATTTCATCAAAAGGTGACATGGTAGTGCAGAACAATTAGATTTTGATGAAAAATTGTTTCAACAAAATCTTCCAACAGGTTCTAATACAGTCTTTTAGACTATTTGTATGGGCTATTTCAATAGTTCCTCTCCATTCCCAGCCTGCCATCCTCCAGCCAGGCCTATGGGGTTGTAAAAGCCACCTTCCATTACATACAGTTCTTGGGGGCCCGCTCTTTCTTTGCAGAAAATAAAAGTAAGACTTAGGTGGCAAAGAGGGGCCCTTAATGGAGACCTCCACCCTAAGGGTGGATGCCAACCTATGAGATTGAGTTCTTCAATTCTTCAGAAAGAAGGGAGATACTTTTTTCCTACAGATGGGGAAAGGGCACCAAGAGTACAGTCATTAAACATAAGATGCTAAAATGAAAGGCTCTACTGGGCTATCACTCAACCAGTTAATAAAAATACTAAGACTGTTACATTACCTTTAATACAATGAGCTCCATTCTTATAATATCATCTTCACTACAAGCACCATCTGTGACATAGGCAAACTCTTGTAGTTTAGGAGCATATATCTCCTTTTAAATAAAAAATAAAATAAAAAAAACCATCAAGACCAGAAGGGTTTTTGTATCCTGCAAGAATGCAAACGAACTGCAGAAGACAGCTGTGAATCTTTTCAGATTTATACACAGAACCATTTTATCAACTCAGTTGAAACAGCTGTACTTCAGCTATTTCTTATGATAGTACAAATAGCATAAGCCTTTCATACTTTAAGTGTCCACAAAAAGTGAGCTAGAAACTAGTAGTGAAAAACCATTAAATATTAATAGAGAAGATATTATGTAGTCCACAGGCCTCCATAGACTTTAATAGAACCAATTTTATGGATAGGGGAGTAATGTTGGCCAGAACAGAATTATTTCTTGCTTATATCACCTTCAGAGTCTAGGATCTTCACCTGCTCAGACAACTCTGAGAACCCCAGTGAAACAACTCTGTTTAATTCAAACACCATTTACCATATCACTCCTTGAAGATATAGCTATTGGTGTATATAGAATATATTAACAAATCATCTTAGTAGATGCAGTTTATACCAGCAAGAGTGCTTTTAACCAGTATAGCTGCGTCTATACTAGGGCTTTTGCCAGTATAAAAAAAGTTTTGTTTGTTTTTTAAAACCAGGTTTTAAAAAAACAATCGATTTGAAATCTAGTTTATTTCAACAGTTCAGTAGTTTCAGATCCTACGCCTGTCCCTGTGATCACCTGCCAATTTCTGTGGTTTTGAAAAAAGAAAAAGCCCTCTTTAAAATGTTTCTGTCCCCTACTGCTATGTAGAAGGCCCACAGAGGAAACTGATGGACTCTTGGATTATGCAGGGGAAACAGAGAAATGGACTACACACAGAAGGCTAAAAGAGGCATAAAGTTGAAGAAAATTTCTCTAATCTCAGATCTTACTTGTAACAATACCAGGTTATCAGTTATCTGAATCTCTTTTTATGTTGATAATTTCCATTCAAGAAGCAGTTAAGATATTCCAACCCCAAAAACACCATGCATATAGCCACTTACCTCAAGTTTGGAGGCAATGAATAATGAGGTAATTCCTATTAGCTGAAGCATATTTTTATTAATATTCTTTTGTGTCAACATGAATCTATCAAAAAAATCTTGAGCTAGGTAGAAGGTTTCTCTGTGAAGCATATACACTTCACATACCTAAGACAGAACAAAAAAAAATAAAACACTTAGTTCAGTTTTCGGTTCCACAGTGTGGTGCATTTTCCCCAATTATAAATGGGTTAGTAAATCTGTTTTAATGGTAAAACACAATTTTGTCCTTAATGTGAACAAAGATAGTCATGTTTCCAAATTTATTCGTTTGTTGTGGTTTGCTGAGGGGGGGGAATCTGTCCAACACCCAGGGTTAAGCACAAGCTGCTAGCAAGTTTTCAAAAATATGATACACAAGGTCTTAGTTTTAATTAACAGAAACAAGATGAAACTATACATTGATGTTAGTTGTATGCCTGTTTGCCTTTAAATGAATTGTAAAAAAGGGGGAACTTCTTTAATCCCACCAAAACTCAAGCTTATTTAGGATTCTGCATTTCTCCTCTTAACTTCAGGCAGATATTAAGTAAGTCGTTGCCCCCTTAAGATTAAATTTTACAGAAGCCTAATTAAAAAAAAAAAAAATTACTAAATTTCTCTGCAAACAACTTCAAACCAGCTGAAACAATAATTCAAGAGGCATGAACTCTTCCACCTACAATTAGTTTCAACTGAGTGCAAAGTCAGTACTTAATTTAAATATCAACGTCACTAGCTATTTCATAGTAGAAGAAGGGGCTAAAAACCTGAAATGGTCTCATTTGTGGGTTTCCCATTCTAATTTTGGGGAAAAAATACCAGTTGGATCAAATACTGTTTAGTCTAAACTAGGGTAAAAGGTGCTATATTAGCTCGCTAATATCTAACATCATACCGTTAAATCCTGTGCTAGATAAGGCCTTAAACAAAAAGGTAGGGGACAAATCCATCCTGAAGCAAATAGATGGAATTCCTATAGCATTATCTGTATCAAATTCATAGTGACACTCAGCGTGGTGTTAAGTTACATATCAGGAGGGAAGTAACACAAAGCTATGTCTACACTGCGCAGCTTACAGCGACACAGCTGTGCCCTAAGCCGTGTCACTAAGGCATGCAGCGTAGCCACTCTTTGTTGGCAGAAGAGAGCTCGCCTGCCGACAAAATAAAACCACCCCCAACGAGGGGTGGGTGGTAGCTTTGTCAGCAGGAAAGCATCTCCTGCCGACAGCGCTGTCCACATCTCCAGAAGACAACAGTGAGCCAAATGCAGAGGTGGTGAATACATTAAAAGTGTTGGGAATAAATGGTGAGATCATGTGATTTGCATCACTTTGATGATGGGCTGTAGATTTTTCCCCTAAAATTTACCAGTGCAGTTCCATTGGTGATAGCAACAGTTGGCGTTCTAATGTAAATAAGGCATTGGCGGCCACATTTGAGGTCATGAAATTTACCATGTTTCACAATCTCACACAGATCTACCAGTGGAGCAGGGACAAGAATTTTGCACTACTGGCAACAGTTATAATACCTCTTGTTTTAGGGATGTCGAATACAAGAGCTATGTTCTCCAACCATTTCCAAAACAAATCCAGTCTCAAATAGTTTTGAATGTGATTTGGCTGCCAATGTGGAAAGGGTCAAACTGTTTTGAGCAGTTATCAAGTAAGCCATTACCCCCTTTAGGGCACTGCACAAGCAAACTGGTGAAATCTTTTGAGCAAAATTTGACCCACCCCCATTCACACACAAATCCATTTTTAAAGAGGAGTGGTGATTGAAATACTAAATATAAACAACATCAGGAGAAACAGCTACAAACACTATCTTTCCTGTATGATACACAGGACCTTAGCCATGTCCCCAAAACTACTCCTATTAGACAGTCCCAAGATTTGGGGGATGTGATTAAGGTCCGATATATAATCGTGCTATAACCATTTCAGTTTACAACCATGCTGAAGCATGATCCTCCACAACTAGAGATGGGCAGATAATTTTTCAATTTGGCTGCAGGTTTGTTGGTTTGGGGGGGGGGAGGAGAGGGGATTTGGTTCAACTATAACAATCAAATTTCCAGTGAATAGAAAAAAAAAGTCCATTTAGGTTCTCTTCTGGAACTGGAATTTGAACCTGGTTATCCCACATCCCAGGTGAGTGCCTTAACCACTGGGCTAAAGGTTATAGGGGAGAGCACCAGCACCACCTTCTCTGGCCATTTTGCGAACAGTCAAAACTATTCATGTCAAATTTACGAAGAGTTTCTAGAACTGCATTTTTCATTAAAAAAAAAAAAAAAAAAGCTTATTTAAGACATTCATCCCATTCTACCCACAATACTGATGCATTAAAAAGGAACATTACTCCCTGCTCTATTTTAGAGGTCAGCATTGTCAACTTTTTTGTTTCAAAATATGTTTGTCATTAATGTCTACTCTACATGATCACAGATATTAGCACTTTACATAAACTCTTTGTCTTTACACCAATCTATTTTACAGCCATAGCACAATGTAAAGTAACTCAAAATATACCTCCAAGAGCCAGTCCAGGAGTATTGATCTCATGTGTGGTTGCAAGTTAGAATGTAGCGATGTAAAATGTTTGCAGTGAGCATATTTGTTCTCCTTCTTCAGAATATTGAGCCAGACATCTTTAGAATTTCCCCAGCTATGGAATAAAGTCATGTGAAGTTTTGAGATCTCTTTACAAAAAAGAGATATAAATATTTATCTTAGTGTGTTATATTTTAAGTTAATTTTTTGATATTCATCTGTTTATATGCAATCAAAAAAAAATATTTTTAAGTTAGACAACTACAGGCATACTTTGTTCTGAAATCCCAGAATTAGCCTATCAGTCACCAAAACCCAAGATATATCTGATTAACCCAATGGTCAAGTACACACACAAGTCACCATTTGGAGCGCAGTTGCTTATTTCGCCTGTCCATCTGGTCAGACAGTTCAGATTTGATCCATTTGAAAACTTGGCTTCCTAAGTAGTCAGATAAAAGACAACTTAGACACCCCAAAAATAAATCTTTGACCTGATTTAGTGCTACAAGCCAGACCAAACTACGTGTTTAGAATTCAAGTTTAGTCCCCTTCCTGCTTCCTACATCATTTTCCCAGGGACTGGAAAAATATGGTGAAGAGCATAACTTAACAAAAAATAGACAGTTTTAACAATGAAGTAGTTCATTTACTCACAATGAAGGTTTGAAAAATCCACTAGGGCAGTGGTCCCCAAAATTTTTTTCCTTGTGCCCCCTCTTACCCCTGTCCACACCCTGCTGAGTCATGGACAGAGGCCAGCCGTGGACCATGGTGCACACAGGGCCAGGAACAGAGCTGAGTGGTGCTCCTTCCTTGCCCCCCAGGGGGGCTGGCCTGGGCCCCAGCCATGCCCCTCCACATTCCTCTGTGCCCCCCTAGGGGGCATGCCCCACAGTTTGGGGACCTCTACACTAGGGAGTAGAAAGCTTTCACTGGAGTAAGTGGCTGCTTATACCTTCATTTTTGTATCATTTTAACTTTGCATTATTATGGAGTGTTTTGGGTTTGGGTTTTTGTGTGTGTGTTTTTTAAACTACACATCTCACCATGTAGTCACTAATGGCTGGTCTACCCTGAAAAAGTTATATTGGCATCCACACACCCTGACAGACAGTTAAGCTGACCTAATCCCTAATCCTGGTGTAGACAGTGATAGGTCAAGAATTTTTCCATCAACCTAGATAGTGCCTCTCAGAGGCAGATTACCACAGAGATAGGAGAACCCCTCCTATTGCTGTAGTAAGTGTCTATACTAAAGCGTTGGAAGCATAAACATAGCCTAAAAAAGTGCTCCAAAACGAATCACATGTTAATTGATGTATTGTCATCTTCATCAGTCCTCACTCATACGATCAGTTTCAGTGTCTGCTGCTGCTCCTACTTCTTGCTAAGCAGCAACAGAATCAGATTTAACAGGATGGGTCAGTTTCATTGCTTCCCACAGGATTCTGAATAGCACCAAGCAAAAGGCCATGTTAATTTTACTCAGCTGCTGGTGAAAGAGATGAGAAGATGCAGAATTATTTGCTGGATTTATTCAAGGGAATGGGATCCCAAAAATGGGGTTAAAGTATCAGAGACCCCTTTCCATCATCTTCTTACAATAGCTAGGCAACTCTGGAAAGGGCAGAAGAGAAGATGATTTTCCTGTACTGCAGCTGAAGGGGGTTTATCAGATACTTGTTAGATAGATATGAAACATGGAGTCCACAGGGAAGAGTCTATGAACAGAACTCTGGAAGAAATCTTAGCACCTTTTTCAGAAACTGCGGGAGGAGCATAAAGGAGTTCAGCTTCTCACCAAGGGTTCACAGAGATCACCCACCCATCCTCATCTTTGATATCTACTGTGGGCTATTAGGCATCTGCTAAATTTTCCACTCCTACTCACCTCATCATTCTGTTCTTTAGAGAGAGTGAAATAACTGATAAAATGGAACCTATTTACTCACCTCAGTGGAGCAGTAACTCAAACACCACGATAATTTATGTAGAAACTATTTCATAGCTGGACCATTTTAGCAGGAGTATCCAACTAATATGCTTCCCCAATTTGGGTGAATTCCTTAGACATTAGAGACTGAAGAAGGTTTCTTCAATCAGGTCATCTAGTTCTAGTCCATCCACGTGGGAAGTGCAGTATTGCTCCATAAAATATATTCTATACATTTTTCTAGACTTTATACACTGGGCTTCCACCATTTCTCTATCAGATCTACTCCACACTATAATTAGTTTCCACCATTAGGAGACCCATCCTCTTCACTAGTGTCTCTGAATATGATGCTTCCACAATGCTTCCCACAGTCTGGAAAAACCAGGGCTACGCCTAAAACTAGGCTTTTTATCAGCATAGCACTGTGCTAGCCACCAAGGCACTAGAATGAATAACACACTGTCTCATGGTCAAAACATTAGACATACTTTAGAGTCCCTAAAGAAAAAAAAACGTAGGCTAAGAATGCTTTGGCTTCTAGGTTTTCCAAATGTCTGGTTCCAATAGCCATGAATACAGTTCATTAAAAAAATAAAAATAAAAACACCGCACACATATCCCCAAACCAAACACCATAATATTTGCAAATGACTGAATTTTACATTGGTATTTGATATTAAGCTATAAAGAATGGCTCCAATTAGAAAAGTTAATGTAACCCTCTTTGCGTATGTGCTTCCCCTCCAAAAAAAACCACCACCACCACACACCTGGAATTTTTTGGGTGGTCAGGTGAGGGGGAGGGGGAGATCAGAGTGGATGGGATGAAGATTTCAGTTGTCTCTGGTTATAAATTCAATATTGGACACAGTTAAATTAATAGCATAGAATTTGTTGTACAATAATTTGGAATAAGATGTAGATAACTTACCTAAGTTCAGGCAAAGGTGATGGATTTATGAAGAGGTTTCTGAACCTGTATTTCTTGAATCTGGAAAAGTCAGTAGCTGCCATTTCCTTGTGGGGTGTTTCAATAATTATGCAGGGGGAGATGCCTCCAGATATTGTGGGTGGCCAACAACTCTACAATGTAAATACAAAAAAAAAAAAATTAAGTGCTGACTTCACCTGCCCAGTTTGCTTTTGAGATAGATACTAAAGTAGTAACAGAATAAAATCAAGAAATTATTAAATAACTTCTATTGTGTACATGTAACCTATCTAGTTTCAGCATCCTCCAAAATGCTATAAGTAATTTCGAAAACATAAGCAAAATGTGTAAGAAGTTAACTTGCTCTTCAGAACTAAGAGCTAGTTTATTCAAGTGTTCTAGGATATACATACGGGTATTGAAAAATTAGAAAACAAAAGAATGACTTTCTAGTCAAGATGGAACCACCACATGCATATAATTCTGATAAAGGAACCTGGCTTTTGTGAGGTAAATAACTTGTGATTTACCAACCAAGGTGTAACTAATCCATTGCTTGAACCATCAATTTATTCATTTATTTGTGGAACAATGATGTTCGAGTACCTAAAATGTCATGGGAAACACGGCAGCCAATTCCACTATCTACTTTTAATCTGGGGAAAATGAGGAGGAAAAAACAGACATGAACTATCTACATCACCTCAGTGGAGACACAGCAACATACTATCTTCAATTACCCATTCAAGGGGAAAACCTATTTAGTGAGATGGAACTATCCGATTGCAACTAGTTAATAAAGTAACACTTACACCTATATAGCACCTTTCATCTCCAGCTCTCAGAACACTTCACAATCAACCAGTTTAGCTTCAGATCATTCATTTGAAATAGTAGTATTCCCATTCTTTTAAAACCAGAAGACATTGATTTTCCCCAAAGTCATAGTCAGGTCTTGTCTACAATAGTTAAAGTGCTATTTTAATCTGCTTTAGTTAAACCAAAATAAGAGGGCTTTCACTGGTTTAAGAGTGCCTTATCTCGGTTCATTTTAAACTGATTCCTAAGAGACTTGAGGAAAAACAAAATAAACCTGGTTTAAACTGAAATAAGAGCACCCACATAGCCTTTTCACCCATTCAACTAAATAGGTTTCATTTAAGCTGTGGTTTTAAACTAGCGTAACATTCTTGTTAGACAAACCCTGGAATTAATCCCATTTTAAATCCACACCATACCTCATTCAAGAATAACTTTCCACATATAGATAAGCCTTTGGCCTGTGGCAGAGGTGGGCATACAACCCAGAAGTCCTGTGCCTGAACAATGATACTCTCTACTTCAGTAAAGTAGTAGCTTCCCCTCACCACCCAACTTTTTATATATATATATATAAAAATAAAAACGGGGAGACTCCTCCCCTCCCATTCCAATCTGTTTTGTATGCATGAATGCATTACCTTAATCTCATACTGATGTCTTTTAATGACCTTTTCATCTTCTCCTTTCTTGATATCCTGTTGAGAAAGACATTAATTGATCAATGCCCTTCAACCATACTGTCATATAAAGCAGTGTGCAGAGTAAACCACCACTATCTTGCACCACTTCCTAATCATGTGTTCTACTGAGAAGAACACATTTCTTCCCTGTTCCCCCTACAGTGGCAGGTATAGGAAACAAAGCTTCCAATCCTGCATATTTCCAGGTAAATTAGTCCCCTGCTCACCTCTGTTGCTCTCCTTTTCTTGGTCTGGAGAGGCTCTGGTGCCTGCAGCTCTTGTGGAGACTCTTCCTGACAGGGGGATGGGGGTGGCGGCAGCAGCTGCTGCTTGGCTTGCAAACGACTACTGGAGAGGAGAAAAGCATATATAGCATGAAGAGAGCAGCTGTTGTTAAACAGACACGTTAGTTTGGTTTACGAAGCTGACAGAAGTTACCTGCGTCTTGACATCTTCCTTGGGTTGTAGAATCCCTTCCTGGAATGAGGAAAGAACAATAACTTAGTCCATAGACACGAGAGGAGAAATATAGGACAAACTATGGAGCCTAACTCAGATTTAATACCAAGGTTTGTATGCTGCACATTTCAAGCACTGGCTCTTACACCAGTAGGCATCAGTGCATTAGTAAAATATTTGTGCTAAGTATGTGTGCACATATGTACAAATATACAGTGTGCATGTATTTTATATCTACATAATTGCACAATGTAGGTTATACAGATGCACAATCAGGTTCACCACTAGTGTAAATCCATGGTTTCCAAAATACATGTGCCCCATGTACACCAGTAGTAAATTTAATTCACTGCATTTGTACAGGGAATCAGGGGGATGCTTCATCTAGGTCAGTGGTTCTCAAACTTTTGTACTGGTGACCACTTTCACATAGCAAGCCTCTGAGTGTGACTCCCTCTCCCCCCCTAAATTAAAAACACTTTTTAATATATTTAACACCATTATAAATGCTGGAGGCAAAGTGGGGTTTGAGGTGGAGGCTGACAGTGTGCAACCCCCACATGTAATAACCTCATGACCCCCTAAGGAGTCCCAGTTCTCCCCAGTTTGAGAACCCCTGATCTAGGTAATGGAGAGGGAATTCAGGGTGTGCAATGAGAGAGAGGGGACACTAAGCCCAGGCCATCTCCCCCACCCTCAGCGTGTTAGTGTAGCATATTGATCTATTATACATAAATACACACCCACATTAAACAAACACCATATATTTTATATGCGTTGCCATATTATTTTTATTATTACACATTTCTCTAATGTATACACACAGTGTAATGACATATTTAAACACACACACACACACTGGTTGTGTGTACTCACCCACCCTGTGTACAGAGCCAGACAACTCTTCCTCGCCTAGCTATTCCTGTCCCCTGCACCCCGGAGCTGCTACGCCTCTCCCCACCCCAGCTCTGAGAGGACTCTAGTCGGGACCCCAGGGCTCCCTGCCCTCTGTGGCTCTGCGCGCTGCTCCGGCCCCTGAAATGCCGGTTCCGCGCCAATTTAGAGAGCGGGGAAGAGCAGGCGGCAGCGGCCTGGGGCTGGGCTCAGGGCGTCCGCCTGGTGCTGCCGGCCCCGCTCCACCCCGGGGACCCATCCCCCCGCGTGTCACAGGGCAGGGGGTCCACGCGGACGGGCACTTTGCTCCCCCTCCCGCGCGGGGCCAGCTCCCTCCAAAAAGGCAGCCCCTTCCCCGCGGTGCCCCTGCACCCCCCACCCGGGCAGGGTTAACTAGGGAGCCCTCACATGCCCCCCCACCCTTTCTGGGCGGTATAATGGGGCCAGGCCGGGGCTGGATTAGCCGCCCCAGCCGGATTCCCCACCCCCTTCCCTCCCTGCACCGAGCCAGTCTCCCTCCAAAACCTCAGGCACGGGCGCCCCGGCCCCCACTCCAACGGGGGCCAGCGCGGGACCGGGTTACCCCAGACCTGGAGGGGGGTTGCAGCCGTCACCCCGCGGAGGGAGGCGCAGCCCCCGGCGTGCCCCGGGCCCCCCATGCTCAGAAGGGCTCGCAGGGGGCGCCCCGGGGCTGGATGGGGGGCGCCCGCCAGACACCTTTCCCCAGCCACTCTCCCTCCAAAACAGCGCCCGGGCAGACATCCCGCCGCGCCACCCGCCTCGGCCCCGCCACCGCGCGGGCCCAGTCCCCACCCATCGCCCCGGAGCGGGCCCTCCAGAGCCGGGCACTGCCGCCCCCCCGGGCCCGCCCGCCCCTCAGCCCGCAGGAGGGGGTGCAACAGGCACCTCAGCGCCTTCCCCGCCTCCATCTGTCCCTCCGCCGCGCCCCAGGCTCGGGGACACCCCCTCATGCATTGCCTGCCCGCCCGACCCCCAGACCCTTCGCCCGGGCGCACCTCACCCGCTGCCGCCCGGCTCAGTGCTGCTCAGCTGGCGCCGGCGCCAAGCCCCTATATACTGCCGCCCGGGCCCTCCCCTGCGCATGCGCGTATCCCGGCTCCTCACCCCCCCCCCCCCGCCAAATCCCTCCCTGCAACACCCAGCCCCCACCCCCCCCCCCCCCACACACACACACACGTGCACGCCCCCCCCCCGCCCCCCCCTCCCCCCCGTGCACAGCCCCCTTCCTCCCCATGCAGCACAGGGCACCCCCAGGCTGCTGCACTCTCCAGCAGTCCCCCACCCTCCCTCTCCTACGTGAGCCCCACTGGACAGCCTTCCCTGTCCCATGTGCTCTGCCCCCAACACAGCCAGGGCACCCACTGGACAGCCTCCCCTGTCCATGTGCTCTGCCCCCAACACAGCCAGGGCACCCACTGGACAGCCTCCCCTGTCCATGTGCTCTGCCCCCAACACAGCCAGGGCACCCACTGGACAGCCTCCCCTGTCTCATGTGTTCTGCCCTCAATACAGCACCGGCTAGGCAGCCTTCCCTGCCCCCAACATTGCCAGGGCCCCACCTAGACAGCCTTCCCTGCCCCCAGCACGGCCCAGGGCACCCCAACTCGCTGCTTCCAGGGGCAGGGCAGGGCACAGCAGCCTCACCCCTGCAGGGATATGCAGCCTCATCTCAAGTTTCCTATGTCCCCATACAGGCACCGACTTACATACAACACTGCTATGCCCCAGTCCAGCACACGACACGCCAGGTTGCTGCAACTCCCAGAGGAAGGGCAGCCTCACGCCCTGTCCCCCCCCCCCCCCCCCCCCCCACACACACACACACTACGAACTCCTTATACCTCTCCCCGTTGCCTCCGGCCCAGCCCGTACAGTGCGCCCGGGATTCCTGCTCCGGGGGTGCAGCAGGGAACAACACAGCTGTCAGCACCCGCCGCCTTCCCCCTACAGTCAGCACACGCCGCCGCCCAGCGCGGGCTGGCGCGGGGCTCCACCCCTGGGCGGAGCCAGGGGCAGCCTCGAGCCAATGGGGAGAGAGAAAGGGCCGACAACGTGGACCTGGCTGCAAAATGTAAACACAGATCTGTGCGCGGCGTGGCTCCCACAACAGTGAATTTAAAATCCGGCAGTGTGACTGTATCTACACATAATAATAGCATGGCACGAAGCTGGCGTTTTCTCTGTGTCACCATTGCTGATATTTGTGTTTAAATAAGACATTTCTTCCTTACAGCCCCACTGGTGAATAAATTCTTCATATTTAACACTTGCCCTGATAGTTTGTATAGTACTTTGAACTAGTCCCCATCACACTCCTCAGGGAAAGTATGATTTCTATAGATGGGGAAACTGAGGCTGAGTTGCTCAGATCCGCACAGCAAATCGGTAGACCTGCCGTTACAATACAGGATTTTCTGACTAAACCCTCTACCATGCTGTGGTCCTCTGACTGGTCTGGCAGTAACATCACTCCGTTGCCATTACCTGTTGGGATGTCACAGACAGATTTAGGATTTAATTTCAGGATCAAATGGGAGGGGGGGAAATAGTCTGTGAATACATAAACCACTTCTTAGTTGACATACATAGTAAGTTAGGAGAAACACAAATTCCTATTTAAGTCTGATATATCTGAGGGTTTTCCTCCGTCTAAGGTCTCTTAGCACTTTAGAAGTCTGTGTTCTGTTTAACTAGAGAGAAACTAGCTTACACAATACTCCTAATACCGATGGCCTCACTGGAAGAGCAGCTTCTCCCGTCCCCAGTTTCAGTTAGATGGCAGCATTAGCATCACTATGTTTCAGCATAATTTGAGGTCCTTTAATTCTCATTACTCAGGTGCTGTATTAGTCTGACTAACATAAAAGTGCATGATATTTGATAGGAGTCTATGGCTAAATTTGGACCTTCTTCTTGGTCATCATGACTCTCTCATCAATTCACTCCTAAATCAGCAGCAACTTTGAGTTCAGAGTATCTCTTGAATAGGACAGACTTTTCCAAGTCGCTCAGTAGGAATGGTGGGCAATTAAAATGTAAAAGTTCCCAAATGTTTCACAAAACATTAACGTGTTTTTAAAAGAGCTCTCAGGTCTAACTTCCACAGAGATTTTGGAGAGATAATGTAAGTTATAAGAACAAAGCTTGAATGGTTATAGTTTCTGCAACTAGAACTCTCAAAAATGAACAGATATTCAACTTTATACACAGTTTAAGAGGATATTATTTTTTAAGATTCTACCCTAGTATTTTTCTTGTCCTCCTCTCTTCCACCTTCTGTGTCTCAGGCCTTGTCTAAACACAAACTTTCAACATTTTAAAATCCATTTTAAAATAGATTTAGTTAAACCAATGCAAACTCCTGTGCAGATATTCTGAAATTGGTTTACAGCTGGTTTATATCAATTTGCCTTAATTCAGTATAAACCAGCAATAAGCCTATTCAAGCATGTTGCACAGGAGGCATACTGGTTTCAATAAATACATTTTTAAAACAATTTTGCTTAAAACGGTGCAAGCTGTGTGTGTAGACAAGGCCTCAGGCACCCCCTTCCTATGTATTGTTGTCTCCTCTCCCATCACCTCTCTAAACACTTATGTTCCTCCTCCTTCCATTCTCTTCCCCCCACAGTGTTATATCACATAACAAAATTACACACAATTTTCTGATATCCTAAAGGCATGACAAGAAGTACAAATATATGCACTTTTTATTCCTTTCTTTTTATTGCTTTGCCATTTCAAAGCACAATAAAAAGCAATATATTATATCAAAGGTTAAGATGTTATAATAGTTTCATTGGCAAACAGACTATTTCAACATGTAGTAAGCTCTTTGGGGCAGGGACTGTCTTTTAATTCTGTGTGCACAATGTCTAATACAATAGAGCCTACATTTCTGTCCACTGCCACAATACAATAAACAATGTCTTACAGTAGTATGTGATAGATACCCAAGGCCAATGTCTTTCACAATTCTACAAAACTGCCACAAGATCTAAGCTTTAATTTTTGACAAGTTACATTGCTAGTCCTTCTGATTAAGAAGAAAGCTTCCAAATGTAAATCAAAGAAAAAACAAACAATGTAATATTTACTGTTCACATCTGTAAGTAGCCTAAAAGCAATCCAGGTGAGATGTGAACTTCCACTATTCATTCCAATGGAGTTAATTTTGAAAACTAGAAGTGAGAATATAAAATGCCATTGTTAACTATTTCACTACTGATCATTTTAAAATAAGCATTCAGTCTATGTGCTTACTACGGGTAGGCACAGACAGATATTGGCCTCATTTAGGCAAGGATTGTATAACATTAGCACATGTTCATATGCCAACTAATACATTTTAACAGTCTATGGTAGACAAAGTGCACTGCCTTTAACACATTAGCTTTAGTTGAGCCAGGCTTCACACATGAAAGGCAGTGTGGCAATAAGTCAAACCAAAGAGCCATATTTCTTTGATTCTCAATAGAATCACCTACCTTCCTTCCTTCCTTATCTAGGTACATTTGGAGCCCTTGATCTTTACTCATGATGGAAACAGTCGGTAGTCCTAACCTAGAGGAAAACCAGTTTCTTTTGCTTCAAGTCTCAATTACAGTGGAAGAAGATGACTCTGTCAGATAGTCTTACCCTTGTCTCTATGTGACTGAAAGTCTGGTCTTTTGCCTTCAATACTAATAAAGTTAATGGCTCCCCCAACCACAATCACATCCTTGTTATTCTCAGTTGCTCCTCCAAATGGCTTCTCAGCCTATTAGGAAGGCATCCATTTCCATATCCCTCCTGAAAGGGTTCCTCTGCAATCCCTACACTGAGGAGCAACACCTGTTAATAATAGTGTATTAACCCTCTCGTTACCTAACACTGCATATGATCTCACACTGACACTCAGAAAGGAGAGGACTGATTTTCTTCAAATTTTCTAGCACAAATTCACCTCTGAGCTGTGACTAAGCATGAGGAATTTCAGTTCAAGAAGTAGTTTTGGGAGTAAGTTCTAAGCCACTGAAAATAGGAACATAAAAATAAAATACTGAATGCTTTTCATGATCAAAATACTTTACAAATATCTAACTAATTCCCACATCACCCCTATGAAGCAGGTAGAATACTATTTCCATTTCATAGAGGGGGGAAAGTGAGTTAGAGGTTAAGGGACTTGCTCTAGCACTGGGTTTCTTGTCACTGCCAACACCCCAGCCTAGGTCTTCTGAGCTGGGAATTATACCAAGATTGGTCTGGTTCCTGACTGGTGAGAGACCAGGCTGATTCAGACAATGCTATCAAACCTGCAGCTGTAGAGGACCCTTGTCTCTTGGGGTTTTTTTCCTACAAAGGCAGGTTGAAGTTAGTTTAACATTCATTGATTACACTTCTCTGTGTCCTGGAGTATGACATAGTCAGTGCTGGCTGTAAGCTTGAAAGTGATAATAATTTGAGCCCCCAGAAATCTGAATTTCTCTAAATTCCCTACTCCTTATCACGGCCATGGCTGGGACACAATGCAGGTTTCCACTCACCACCTTTAACATAGGAAGTCCCCATCCACTATTTCCCATACTCACTCCACAGACACATGCAGCACTTCTAGACAGATTCCCTATTATCCCACCCCTATAGGTCTACACCTCTGCCCCCACAGCTGGCAGGGGAAAGGAGTGTGGATCAAATGGGGTGGAGGATGTTGCACACTGGACCTTGGAGGGCAATCAAATTACTATGCAGAAACCAATGGATTTGCTTGAACTGGCCCTGATCAGAGTGGGGTGGTTAAAGCTGAATTGCAAATACCCACATTCCCTTTCTCTGTTTCTATGTGATGTGTAAATTACTGCCTAACAGACTTTCAGCTTTGACATTTGATTTCTGGGGTTACAGCTTAAAGTTAAATCTGGAATCTGGTCATTTTCAGCCATGCTCAGTGGCAATATTATGGCTATACCATGAATTTAATGCAGGTAGCATATGTTGAGGTTTGTGTGCCCACTCTGAGGCCTGGTCTACACTAGGAATTTCCATGATATAGCTACGCCTCTTGGAGTGAAAAAAATCCACACCCCTGAGAGACAAAGCTATACCAACCTAGCTCCCACTTGAGACAGTGCTAGGTCAATGGAAGAATTATTATGAACCCCTCCTGCCAGCGTAGGTAGTATCTACATTAAAGAGTTACAGTGATGCAGCTGCAGCAGTGCCACTGTAGCATTTTAAATGTGGACATAGCCCTTTTCTTTCTTCCCAGGTTTCAGACCCATCTCCTCATCCACAAAGTGTGTGGCAGCTGGCCAGTTCCCATCTTCCACATGCCAGAAACCCTGGTAACCAGCAAAGATGCCCACCTGCTCTGTTCCCCCTCCCAAAAGGAGGTCTCTGAGAAGACCCATTATAGGAAAAATGTGAGTCTTCTAGCAGTCAGCTGAATTCTCCTTTACACTGAAGTCATATTTTTAGTTACACTTACTGCTGGGACTTCTCTTTGTGAGGCTGTAACAATGAGAAGACCATGTTTTGGGAGGTAGTGTTGTTTTGTGGTACTGCCCAGGACTGAGAGTCAGGAGTTCTGAATTCCATTCAGAGCTATGTGAACTTGGACAAGCCACAACCTCTCTCTGCCTCATGTTCCCTATCCATAACAAAAGGATACAGCTACCTGCCTCCCAGATATGGTAGAGGATTAGTTAGTGTATGTACAAAACTTTCAACATGAAAAGGGACATCTGAATGTTCAATATTATTTACATAGTGCCAGTTCAGTGCCCAATTCCTTGCAGACAAAGAAATCAAGGAATTTACAATCTAAACAAAAAAAATGCAATATCAGACTGTGAGATTGTCAAAGGAAAGAAGATGCAGGGAAGGAAAGCAACTATTTTACAAATGAAGTCTTATGTTTCTTTATGATCAGGGACCAGATTTGGAGCTGATAGCATCAGAGCTGCAATTAGTACACAATAACAAGCCGCAGTTTTGCCAAATGGAGGAAAATGTTTTCTTAAGGATTATTTTCCAATCTTTATTACTATTTATGCTTTGGAAGAGGAGCAATATTTAAATGGTTAATGATAAATTGTAAGTGCTAATAGTAAAATTAGACGGCAGAATTCACATGCCATTGAGATGTACTGGTAAAGTTCCATACAACCCCCAAGTAATATGTTTTATATAATTCATCAACCTCAAAAGAACAATAGGTGCCTCACTGATACTAGTTCAGCAAGGCTAAAGCTAATATTGCAACAAAGGGTTGTAAATGTAAGCCCTTTCCACAATGAGCATATCTACTGTAGACACTTTTCTATGTGTTTGGGTTTTTTTAAATGTTGAGCAGTCAGCTTAATAACTGTAAATTGCCATTGGTGCAGATCCTCCAGTTGAAGCAATGATGGAAGCCAGCTCAGGCATTCTGCCTGCTGCTCTAGACAATAGGGTGATAAAACTGCCAGTGACCAGTCTATCTTAGCACTCCCACCACTGGAACTGCACTGCTGTTGGACAACAGTGGGAGATTTTCACAATACCTCCAGCTCTGTTTAAACTAGGGGAAATGTTAAAAAAATCCTACTGGTGTTAGCAACTGGGAGCCTGAGGCCCTTCCTACACTGGGTCAGGTTTATTTTTGCACCCTGTACTTACACCAATACAAACCTCTAGCATAGAGACACTGTACCAGTAGCTTATGCATTTCAAATTGGAGTAAGGCACAGCTTACTCCAATGCAGCACACCTACATTAAGGGCACCAAAGCAGCTACATGATGCAAAATATATTGGAGAAAGAGGCTATCAGACAGACATAGCAGTGATGTTGGAACAATTTTTATAGGGGGGCTGCTGAGAGCCATTGGACAAAACTGTAAACCCTGTATATGATGGAAACCACTTCACACTAGGGGCTGTTGCTGCAGCCCCAGCACCCCTAGTTTGAGCACCCCTGAGCCCTGGCTTACGTGGGTTGTTTATTACTGCCATTGTTTCTAACCCCATGGTCTAAACCTCTGGTGTAACTGACAGTATTATAAAGGCTGTTGGCAGCAAGGGATCCATTGTTTATATTTAAAAGACATTTTTCAAAATTTCCCCGTTGCTAACACTGGTTCAGCTGTACTAGCTGCTGCAGGCCTTTTAACAACAATGTTGTTAAGACCCGATCTGAGCAGGTTTAGGTAAAACAATGATTAAATTGGTGGCAATAGCCCTTGCCCACTCTGCACTAGGACTCTCATTGTTGCTTAATTTTTGTGAGACTGAACTATTGTTAGCAATGATGGAAACGTTTTAGGAAGTGTACTTGGAATAGACAGGGCTCAATGTAGACCAAACTCAGCACATCATAACCATGTTTGGCACCATAGTACAAAAGCTCAGCGAACACTAGAGCTGTGGTATGGGCCAGTGATAGAACTAGAAAAAAGATTACTACCAGTACTCCACTCCTTGTGGCTGCTTCTCTCAATAGGACCATAGAGTTGTTGAGAAGGTCTCCATGGGCCCCTGTGGCCACTTCCCTCACTATGGATGAGCGGATTGTTGAGTCGATCTCTGCTCCCACAATCTCTTACTGTGACTGGGTTGTTAAATAGCTCCCCACTTCCCTCCAGCTGCTGGTTGCTTCCCTCAGTGGGGCTAGGAAGAGGATTGTTGAGCAGCTCTCTAATTCACACCATGCCCTCAACCATCTTGCCACTAGAATAAGGGAATTTTCTCAGCAGCCCTGATCCTTGCTATAACATGGCTAGGTGACTATCACATTTAGGCTGGGTGTATACTGTAGATAGGGCCTTATGGAGGTCGGATGAGATGGTGCCCTTCCCTTAATCAACATACTGGCAGACTATCAAAACTGAGTTTTATAATTCACGTTTCTCAGCCTGTGTTCAATCTCCTCTATTCTGAAAGGATGTCAAGGGGACAATGATGTCAAAAACATGTCCTAGCATGACTTTTCCTATGATAGAAATGACTCATTCTCTCTCTCTCTTTATACACACACACACATACAAACATTGACTCTCATTTGCATGTGTCATGGGGTGATGAAGTGCGAAAATGGAGGTGGGCAGCTTCTTGTGGTTATGAATATGCACTAAAACTACAAAGTAAGAAAGCATACACTGCACAGCTGAATCAGAAAATATAGTTATTAGGGATCCATTACAGTTTTAACCATTGAAGAGGTGTATTTAAAATGATACTATGGTGATTAGAACTATATTAATAGCTATGGGCTTGTCTACAAACAAAAGTTATACTGGGCTAAGCTGTTAATTTAAACAGATACAATTATGGACACTTTTATTCTGGTAGAAGAGGGGCTTTTTTCTGTTTACTTTGGAAGGGGTTTAAGCCAAACTGGAAGAAGAAAAAAAAAAAAAAACCAACCACTCTTATTCCAGAAAAAGTGTCCACCTGAGGAGCTATACCAGTATAGCTATAGCAGTTTAACTAGATGGGTATAATTATACTTGTATAACTGGTAAAAAAAACTTTCCCTATAGACAGGCCTCATTATTTAGCTCCTTGTTTTCATAAGCTCATAACCCTCTATACATTTTTTTCTTTGGGAATGAAAACTTCAACATTGTACTCTCTCAACAAAGGGGTGATTTTTTTTTTCTGGAAATTCAGTTTGACAGTTTTTGAGTTACTTGGAAAATCATTTAAAAAAAATCCACTGATTTTTTTCATACATAATAATTATACAGTCAAGTCATAGAACTGGGCTTTTTGAAGTTTACACTTTATTGAACACTACAAAGGGTAAAACATACCTGTTCATAGGAATGATGATATTGAGTCAGAGCAGTGATCCAGCTAGTCATGAGCCCATCTCTGACAAGGACCAGTACCACTAGTCCAGAAAAAAGTGCAGGAAACCCCATAATTCCAGAGAGGTTGCTGTCTTCCCTGGGAATAGATTAACAGTGAGTGTCTTCACTACAGAGTTAATTCAAGTTACTTCCCTTGCATTTACCTAGCTCAAGTGCAAGTGGCCACACTGAAAATAACCCACTGGTGTGTCCACACTAGTGATGCACTCATTCATGTATGGCATATTTGGATGGATCCTACCACTATTCTTTCCATTGCAGTAAGTTGAGCTGAATTTTTTTTCCTTAGGGAATTGGGGGAGAACTCATCTCTTCTCTCTGGGCACACAGGAGGAATTATGGGAAGGTATTGGAGGACTAGCAGCGCTCAAGCAGAGCTAGCCTGGCTCCATGCTACAGTGCAGTGGTGTTAGCAGCTGATAGATTGGCTGACCCATTGGGGGGGTATAGCGTAAAGCGAAGATGAGCGTAACCTAAAGTAGATGCCAACACAAGACAAGGGATTGTGTGTGGGGATAGGACTCAAGTGAGCAGCAACACTCAAATGTACGTTACTTTTGAAGCCCTATAATGTAATGAACTTTTATAATTTATTTCAGTGAATAAGTACTGTAGGTTAAATACTGTTTTCAAGTGTCAACATACAGACATTTATTGATACATCTATTTTACAGGCAGATGGGGTCACTCTACCATTGGATTAGCAGATTGCCCGTTAACTCAAGGTAAAGGCTAGTGCTCACTTATGGGGCCCAGTCAGCTGTAAAGTGTCCACACTTGCTTTCACAAAGGTGTTAAATACCTTGAGTTAACAGTCAATTAACTCTAGATAAAAGTCTAGTGAAGACTTCCTTACAGAGGAAGCACGCCCTCTACCTTTGCTTCCCAGACAACCCCTCTGCAAATGAAGGGTTTGGCTCATATCTGCACATTGTCTCTTCCCATTCCAGGGCCCTCAAGACTATGTTATTTGGCTAAGGCATAGCTCAACATGATATGGCATGAATTATGTAGAATACATATGTTCAACTATATGTTACCATCCACATAAGGAGCTCATTGCTGACAATGAGTGCTAGCAATTTCCCCCCCCCCCCCCCGCCCCAAACTCTTCTTACTGGTACTGAAAGTGGTTTAAATTGCAAGGGAAAGGAGTACAAGACTTTTAGCACTATTATGTGTAATAAGGACCTAGTAGAACAATGTTTTGATGATGCTTGCTATAGTGGGAGAAAGCTATTTACAATACCCATCTACAGCAGCAGTTAAATCATTTTCAATACCAGGTGAAGGGAGGGGGCAAAGAAGAGACACTCAGCCCCATCTCCACTAGGATTCAATGCCACGGACGTTAACATCAGCAAATGTTAAGAGAACAGCATCAGCTAGTCCTATATGGAGCAAGTCTAATCAGTATGGTGTTCGCAACTGCCAGCAGCCAGTGGGATGTCTAGACCAGAGTTCCCAGAGCTAAAACTGATAGGTTAAGTTAAACCAGTGGGAAGTTTTTGAACATTTTGCTAGCAGAGACAAGGCCATTGCTCACTGTATCCAGCAGCAATGGGCAGGGCCGGCTCCAGGCACCAGCCCACCAAGCTTGTGCTTGGGGCGGCACCTGGAAGGGGGCGGCGCGGTGCTCCGGCTCTGGCCACCGGGGAGAGCGAAGCCCCGGCCGGCACTCCACCCTCCCCCCGGCGCTCTGGCCACCGGGGAGAGTGGAGCCGCGGCGGGCTCGCCGCCCTCCCTCCGGCGCTCTGGCTGCACTCCGCCCTCCCCCCGGCGCTCTAGCCACCGGGGAGAGCAGAGCCGCGGCGGACTCTCCACCCTCCCTCTGGCGCTCTGGCCGTCGGGGAGAGCGGAGCCCCGGCCGGGCTCTCCGCCCTTCTCCCGGGGCTCCGGCCGCCAGCGGAGCCAGCGGAGCCGCAGCGGAGAGCGGCCCGCCCTCCCCCCAGCACTCTGGCCACTCGGTGCCCTCCCCTGCCGCTTGGTGCCCTCCCCTGCTGCGCTGGAGGGAGGGTGGGGGGCGGCGGGAGGCTTTTTTGCCTGGGGCGGCAAAAAAGCCAGAGCCGGCCCTGGCAATGGGCCATTTTTCTAGTACAGGCCATACCTTCCCGTATCCTAAACGGTATCTCAGAATCCTCACTTGGACTAAGGGCAGGTCTTCACTACAGGTGTGGGGGGGTCGATTTAAGATACGCAAATTCAGCGACATGAATAGCATAGCTGAATTCGACGTATCGGAGCCGACTTACCCCGCGGTGAGGACGGCGGCAAAATCTACCTCCCCGGCTCCCCGTCGACGGCGCTTACACCCACCACCGCAGGTGGAGTAAGAGCGTCGATTCGGGGAGCGATTGTCATGTCCCGACGAGACAATTCGATCCCCGAGAGATCGATTTTACCCGCCAATTCAGGCAGCTAGTGTAGACCTAGCCTAAGATTCTGTGGCTTTTGTATGGTAATTTGGCAAACAGTTGGAGGCAGACACCCCTTATAAGGAAGGTTGGGCTTCCTTGGAAAGGTAGAATCCTCACAGATCTTTTAGATCTTTAGTATTGACTTGACATCAGCTTGAGCAGATAGTGTAGCCACTAAAATATACAAAAGGAAGTTGAGCCTGAAATTATTAGAGTTGGAACTTTGTTTACCCTTTGCCATTCCCACTTATGGGCCCCAAGAGCACAATTCGTTTCACAGCTGACTGGAAGAGCAATGTAGTCCATTACTATTATACCCCCAGAACAGAGAGAATTTTGAACTACAAAAGGTCATGTTGTAGTGATAATTGTATTTATAGACAGCGTCCAAAATTAGTGCTCAAACATTTGGAATTTAACTATAGTATGGAAAAAAAACTCAGACAAGCCACTTTAATAGGCCAATTTTTATTGATAGTTAAGATCATATGTTTCTTCATAAAGTGCAAGATGCACCATGAAATGAAAATAGAAGGAAGGTGTGTTATTAAATACACATTGTTTAAGCAATGCTACTTTTTGGCAAAGTGCTGTATTTTGTTGTTGTTCAGCTTGTATCAAACTGCCTATTCAAACTAAGAGCCAGACAATCTTGATATCAAAAGAACTGCTACAAGTAGAGAAAGTGGCTCCAGAAAGAAGCTGCCATATATGCATAGACTGATGTACAGTATTTATCTTAACTGAAATGTCCCTTTTGAATTTTCAAGTTTGCTGTGTACAAGTTAAACCTAGAAGGCACAGGTTTGTTTACAACACATCTGTCTATTGACCGATACATACGGAAACACAGTTTCAACAAAATTAATGAATCAGCATCTGAGGCAGTGCAAGGCCTCCACTTTTACAAGAAACAATATGTTTTACTACTGTTCAAAAACCATATAAAAAGCCACACAACTCACACACTGCTAGAGAACAACAACAAAAAAACTGCCCAAGAACTCCAGGCACAAAATAGAACTAGTAACATAAATACGCAAGACAAAATTAACAAAAAAAAGTCACTGATAAAGTATTGATAGATAGAGATATCTATCTCTCATACAATATAGCATGGTTTCCAATATTAAGAATTGAGAGGCACAGCTTTTGTGCAACAAAAAAGTTTATATCCTGAAAGATATAGGATTTCATCACTAGAAAGTTATCCAGTAATATAGTATAAAAAAAGATTAGTATCTCCCAGTTTTTAGGAGCAGTCTAACATTGCGTTTACTTGCCAACTGAAAAAAGGCGGCTCCACTTATAATGCTTGGGAGCCATGCACTCCCCCCCCCCCCATTAAAAAGTTAAAGAATTACAAAACCCTTTTAATTCAAAGGAGGTGGAGATGCCATCTTCCTTCATTTAAACTTTAGGAAAATTAAAGCTGAAGGAAATTAGTTATTTAGGAAGAGAAAAATTAAAGCAAGGAGTCTCCTGAGCTGGAAAGTAAGTGGGGGGGGGGGGGAAAGGGGAGAGATGAAAGAAGGACAGAGGAAATGTTGAAATGAAAAGGAATGATACCAGAAGCAACATTAAGATCTCAGTGAGCAAATGAAAGAGATACACTAGGAATTGAGATTGGTGAAGCTACAAAATTATTCTTGGATAAATAATTGAGAGTTTCTAGCCCAGAGGAAAATATCATTGTATATATATATATATATATATATGGATATGCATGACTAAAAAAAGAAGAGGTAAGATCATAAATCATCTACATTCTGAATTGGCATTAAGCACTTAGACTCACACAATCACTCAAAGAAAAACCTATGTTCCATATCACTGGAAATTGTAAAGAACAGGTTAGACTGAACACCTTTCAGCGGTGATCCAGGCTAAGTGCAGGGGGCTAGACTAGATGACTTCCCGGCATTTCTAGGAATATACCCCAGTAAGATGACAGGAGTACAAACAAAAGCAACGTAGATAGTGCTACATTTATAGATACACATGGCAGTTTAACTGTTAACTAAAACCAGGAAAAAATGGAGTATTTGAAGGGAATTGGGGACCAGAAGGCTATTTGCTACAGGATTAGGAAGATTACTCTCCACAAGAGTTCAGGCTGCATCTATTATATGCAGTGCTACTCATACTGCAAGATTACTACAAGGCATTAGGTTTTTGTATCAGCAAAATTGAAACATTTGGCCATATTTCAAATAACATTTCATAGGTTTGAAATAATTCTTAAGCATTATTGGTTTCATCTAATCACAAAAATTAAAGCCAACCATATACATGTTTTATAGTGTTGAGGCTTTTCCACATGATTTCAGCTGGAAGACACTGTTGAATGTGACTAACATTGATATGCCTTAGCAGCAAATGCAGGAAAAGCAGTGATCACAGATGAAGTACTGGAAACAAAAGAGGAAGAGTAAAGCTTCACTGTTCTCCCCTGTTCCTTGATTTACTCCAATTATCTATCACGGTTGATTTTGTAGTGTGGCTGTCTGGAAGTATCTGCACTGTCAAATTTGGTACCTTTGCCTTTCAAGGCATGCTTTCTTCCAGAAGATCATGCAAGATTTTAATAACTTTTTTAAGAGAATGTTTAATGTTCTGTACTTTCCCCTCTCCCCCACTAGTTAATTTTATAGACATCAAGTTAGATATTTTTCTGCTTTTATGCCACATGAGCAATGAAATATCCACTGTTAATATAGCTCCTACATCTCCACTTTTATATACCCTCCTAGCACTGCTTAATTCCGGAAGACCAGTAGTGTTAGAATGTTTTTATAATGTTATGCCTTTCATCACTTCCAGGCATGGCCACCTCAATGTCATTCTCTCATTGGGAAAGAATTGGGAAGGGTGCAAGACCTCATCTGGAAACAGGTTTTCCATCCAGTGGTTTGTGAGCCATTCCTAATCTATCACTTGAAATGAATTGATTTATTCGAGGCAGTAATCAGCAGCTCAGAAACCCATCCGTACTTGCCATCCACCAGAATAGGTTCTGTAGAAGGTGTTTCAGCTATGGATGGACCTATTACAGAAGGCAGTCAGTCTAGCCCTTTCTCCTTGGATCAGACTACAGATAAACTAAACCAAGTTTTGGGAGGTATGTAATGGATGCATCCTCTCCCAAAGAAAAGCGGAGACAGGAAAAAAGAAAAAAGGAAAAAAAAAAGAGCATGATCTAAAATACTGATGGAATCTTTGGGTTAAGTGTCTATATTTAATAACCCATAGGTCTACTTTTCATTTCACTCCATATAAAGGCACAAAGTTTGTCCCTCTCCAATACCTGGGACATTCGTGCCACCTCTTATTTCAGTATTATCAGGTGGACATTTTACTCTCTTCTGCTGCTTATATGAAGTAACTGTTTAATGAAAGTAGATAATATCTAGTTTAGATTAAATCTAGAGTTATCCTTCTTTCAATAAGAGTTTAGTGACATCTACTTCAAATCCATTGGCAACTATAGCCTTTTAATGCTTATGTTAGAGTATAACTGTGTACACAGTATATACAGACATACAAAGCTGTCAAAAGCACTGGTTATTAAAGTGTATGGTTGACCCCAATAATTTTGTAACTTCATACGACTGAAGAATGCATGTTCCATCTTTGTTAGAATTTTCTTTAAAAACCCATCCAAACGTCGTAGCAAAGTTAAAAACCACACTCACACACATTTCCAAAACACTGAAATATTTAAGATAACCATTTAGGACCTATAGCAAGGCATTTTGTGATACACTATATGTAAATGTGGTTTCAAACTAATTAACACTAGTCACGATTGTATTCAAATGATTGATCACACCTTCATGATCTATACATTAAAACAAGAGCAAGCTAAGAACAATTAACCGATAGGATTAAAACCTCAAAAGCCTTCAGTAATTGTACTGACGCTGGCAAGGCTGGTGAACAAACAATCCATTGTGCTTGATTTGCCGAGAGTGGCAATCCCTGGTAAGATTTTGGCGACGGAGACTGTTTCTATTGAGATGGTGTCTTTCGTTATGTTCTTTTACCCACTGGGTCGGACGAAAACTCTTGGTTTGTTCCAGAAAACTTGAGTGAGCAGCAAGAGTGGCAACGTAGCAATGAATATGCTGCCCCATTTCATTTCGTGCTTCCATTCTAAAATTTAACATACAAATGTTAGTTATAGTTCAGCTAGCACTCCGAGATCTAGGTAAGTTTATTAAGGGAATGTATTGTCTTCTAGCTGAATGAATATAGATAGGCTTGGAAGGATTAGTTTTGTATCAGTAAATGTCACTAAACATCAATTTCACCACACACACACACACACACACACACACACACACACACACACACACACACACACTTCTATCAATAGAAATGTACAAATAGGTAAAGTAAGAAAAATGCTGCTTGGAGAACTTAAGAGCTTGATTTCAGGATATTTACTGGGTATACTTTGAAATGTAATGTTGACAGTTTGTATTTTAATGGTTATAATGCTTTGACTTTTTGGATCTCAATGTGTAATGCCATTAAATTATTGTCTGACATCCCCACTGCCTGGTCCTTCCACCCCTAATAATCTCCTGCAACTGAGAGAATTTAAATAGATAAAGATAAAAAAAGTGCTTAAAGTGCTTAAAACACAGATCTAATCCATCAAAGTTATTTAAAAATAATCAAATTCTGCCAAGCCTAAATATAGATGTTTACACAAATCACTTCCAGTAGTTGACCCTATCCTATCACAGTAGGCATGAAGTTTTCTGATGTAGTTCTTTAGCATGTTTTAGGGAGTGAGTTGATAATAGGTCTGTTTCCTCTACCCTGTAAAGGACTGTGCTATATTTAATCTTTTGTGTATAATGCACTTTCCAGCTTGCTATTATACATGAACTAATGGTATAATGCCCAAAAGATTGTATAATGTATTAAATACAGAAGGCAGCATGTATTTCACTATCCTCAGACGAATTAGTAAATATTTACTAGATTTTATGGTTAAAGGTCATCTTGCACAGGATAGTTTAGGCTGTGTGAAAATAAAGGGCACTAAATAAAAGATTGTTTGGATTTTCTTACATGGCTGACAACCAAAACATGATGTTCATGCATAAGACCTGGAAAGTTAGACCACTTAAGCCACTGAAGTTAGACCAGCTGTGTGAAATGCCATGAGTAACTAAAGATCTTTCTTCAGCCTGTCCTTTTGATTCCCTCAATGCCTCTCAAAGTCAGACTGCTGTAGAGACATCCCATCGCACAGTATGGGGTATCACCAACCTATGCAAGGGTGGGAGAATACATCAGTAAAATGTCTCTTGCCTCCCACCCCCACAGCCTGACATACGGTGTTTAAGGGTTGGTGTTGTTAAGTTTTGTAACATAAGAGCTTTCCAGAGCCCATGCAAGTTTTTAAAAACAACTTCCATGAACCTCTTCATCAAGGTGGCATGATAGTTGTGACATTACCTGTATAGCAGACGCTTTTATGGGACACGACGTGGTAGTATGCAACTTTACCACCACCCTTTTTGGATGACTCAAAGTTTAGGAGCCCATGCCTTCCCTGTGCTCAGGGCACAGAGGATGGGGCCCTCAGGGAGTCAGCTATAACAAATTCAGCCCTAGCAAGTCTCTGTTTCCACTAGTGGAAGAACCTTACACTTGTGGAAAATCTGTATAGTAGAACATACTGCTATGCCCCCAGCAAAGAGTTGAAGCCAAAACACTTTCACTTTGTGCCAGCAGAGCAGCACAAAATGAATGGACTGAAGGATATGGGCCCCAAGATGAATTATGCATTGAATGCCTATCCCAGAGTTACCTCCCTTTACAAATTATTAAAGCTGACAGACAAGAGCCAATCAGTATAAATGTCCAAGTTGACATTCTGCCCTTCACTCACCCTAGTCATTTCCCACTGGAATTGTTCTTATTCTTTCCTTTTATGCTGATCAACTGAACTTGCATATAGGCGCCTGTAATTATGGTACTACCACTGGCTACACGTGATGCATTAACATGTTTTTAGAAGCAACATGTCAGAGCTGAAACTCTGAATGAAGACAGTAATAAGGGAAGTTCTGGAACAAGCACAGTTATGGTAGCACAAATACAAGCATTACAACTATAAAACCGTAATAGATCAGGCATTAGTAGACTAATTGTGTCATCAGCCACAGAAGTGCATCAATAGCTCACTAATACATACATGGATTTCATATTGTTCTGGACAATAAGCCACAGTGTATGTATTAGTGAGCTAGTGATGCACTTTGAGACCCACCCACCTACCCACCCTCCTCACCTGGGCTTCTGATGGAAGGGGAATGTAAGTCAGGCGATCTGGGCTCTGACACTCAAGTGGGTGTTTCTGCACTGGAGATGTACCCTCAGTGACTTCACTGTTTGCACATAAAAGCTAGCAAGATTGGAACCCTAAAGATTCTTAACTGATAATCAACATTTTTAAAAGCCACTATTATAATAATAGAATATAAAATATAATAATATCGAGATATACCTATCTCAGAACTGGAAGGGATCCTGAGAGGTTATTGAGTCCGGTCCCCTGCCTTCACTAGCAGGACCAAGTACTGATTTTGCCCCAGATCCCTAGATGGCCCCCTCAAGGATTGAACTCACTACCCTGGGTTTAGCAGGCCAATACTCAAACCACTGAGCTATCCTCCCCCCTACTTAGCAGTATATTTTGCTTGTTATAGCAGAATTAGAATTGACCAAATAACTTAAGTTGACACAGAGGTTAGTCTTAAAACTGGTACAGTTTTGATAGACAAGTCTATTTACAAAGCAGACCAATCAAACAAAAAGTACTGTCCCAAAGCAGTAGTACTTACTGTGCCAGTGTGCCTTAAGCAGCTTTTCCTGGCCCTACAATGTTAAATGGCCAACCATTAAACAACTAGAGACTTCAAGACAACATTTTATTGTATTGTCAGCTTAGTTGAACAGTTATTACATCTTCTCAGTTACGGTATTTCATCTCAACTTTAACGTTTTAGAGTGAAACGGTTACAATTTTGTTCTCCAAAATAATTACCTTGTACAGGAAATTATGGACAAAATATTTAGCCAAGATCCTCAAAAAGGCATTTAGGCATCTAATTCCCATTAATTTAACTGAGTCTTAGTATTTAATAGCGCTACTTGGGCCACAGCCTCAGTTGAATGCACAGCTCCATTGAATTCAGAGGAATGATGCTGATTTACACCAAGTGAGTATCTGGCCTTTTAATTTAATTTTGTATTTACGTAGTGCTGCATTATAAAGAGATGCAAGATATAGTTCTGGAATGGCTTATACCAGCATCCCTAAGTTATACAAAGCCACCACAATAATTCAATATCTGAATTTGAGGAAAGGGGAAGGCGACAGATCCATCTACTCTTGAATGACACAATTCTAACTCAAATTTCACCATCTCCATTTTGCAACCATTTCTGTTACATTGCTGCTACTGACTGTAGGTTCTTACAAACTAGTCTATTCTGTTTTCATTGTATTATGTCCATCCCCATGGTATTAGGGTACTCTACAGTTGACAGATTTCTTCAGAGCCCAATTTTCAGAGGTGCTGGGTACCCACGGCTCCCACTGACTTCAGCCAGAGCTATGGTGCTCAGGATCTCCCAAAGAAACAGGCCCCTGATACCAAGAGCACAGAGTTTCA
This sequence comes from Trachemys scripta elegans, assembly GCF_013100865.1. NCBI lineage: Eukaryota > Metazoa > Chordata > Testudines > Emydidae > Trachemys > Trachemys scripta. The sequence continues at coordinate 241,661,153 of NC_048299.1, forward strand.
GTGTCAGCCCCATGCTTGTTAGACACTGGCTTAGGTCGCTTTACCAAAAATCACCCATTTTCTTTAAAGTGTTGCAAACCAACCAACTACAGGTATGGGAGCTAGGCTGCCATTGAAGTCAGTGATAATTACTTGCACGTTGCTACACACAGAACCAAACTCACTATAAGATGATCCTTGTTCATTCTTATTAAAGAGGATGAACACTAGAAGCAGGCCAAATTTGTCCAGCCCTTCTGAACAAGGGCCCCAGAAATTACGTTAATATTTCTGGGAATTTGACCATATGGGAAAAACGTGTGGGGTCATAAAGGAAACATGTTTGCTATCCCAACAGTAGCTTTTGCTACCAGGCAAATATTGCATGATAGGTTTGAGTCTGTGGTCATTCTGCATGGTTACCTCCTTAGAATTCAGATCCTAGTGGAAGAATAAATTTCTGACTTTAACAAGAGAAAATAAATTGTTTATTGGTGGCCTTCCCAATTCGCAGGGTCCCAGAGCTTGGGCTGAGCCCAAACGTCTACACAGCAGTTGAATAGCCCCTTAGCCTGAGCCCCATGAGCCTGATTCTACTGGCACAGGCCAGCCGCGGGTTTTTAACTGCGATGTAGGCATATCCCTAGACTTCATGCGACCTGACCTTGGATAAATCACACGTGTTTCCCCTCTCAGGTTCCTAGTCTCTGCAATTGAGATAGTACTTCTCCCACCTCAAAGGGTGGTTGTGAGGACATCATCAATGTTTGTGAGGCACTTTAGATACTACAGGGGTGGGCACAAATACCTTTTATCATTTTTATTGCTCTCTTCTGGTTTAGAAATCCTGCTCTATGAGGAAAAGTTAAAAAACTGGGCATGGTTTGAGAAAAGATGACTGAGGGGAGACCTGATAACAGTCTTCAAATATCTTAAGCACTGTTATAAAGAGGAGAGGAAAGTGATGAGGAGGTAAGGAGGGTGAGGACACGTTGTTCTCCATGTCCGCTGAAGGTAGGACAAGTAGTAATGGGCTTAATCTGCAGCAAGGAAAATTTAGGTTAAATATTAGAAATTTTTCCTAACTATAAGGATAGTTAAGCACTGGACTAAGTTTCCAAGAGAGATGTGAAATCCCCATCATTGGAGATTTTTAAGAAGATGTTAGATAAACTCCTTTCAGGGATGTTCTAGGTATTCTTGGTCCTGCTTCAGCTCAGGGAGCTAGACTGGATGACTTCTGGAGGTCCCTTGCACACCTACATTTCTAGGAAGCACCTAGATAGACTATCCTATCGTATCAGTTGTGCGAGTAACTTCATCTGACTTCAACAGGAATGGAGTGTACAACTAATGGGATAATTAGGCCCCAGAAGTATTAATTACAATGCCAAAACCGGACAGCTGATTATTCACTCCCAGCTCAGCCACCATGTACACGAGTTTTAAAATCAGGCATAAAGCTATGATCAGCTTATCTTAAAATGTTGGAGAATTTGTGCTTGGTTCATTCACTTAAAACTGAAGCTTCTAATGAATTCTTCAGGCATTTGGGCTAAGCAAGTTGTAACCAGGTATTTTACTGTACTCCTTTGCACTCAGCAGTAATTCATGGCCTATATATTTACATCATATTGCCAATAGAAAAATAATAAAAAAAAAAAACCTTACCTTGGACTACTCGGATTATGAAACGCCTCATCTCCACAGCTAGTCTCATTTAGACTGTGACAGGTATTATGGACAGCATATACAGACATGCTGGGATGTTCAATTAGAAGGTTCTCCATAGGACTGGTTTCCACCTTGATAGTGGTTAATCCACCTGCAGTAAAACATGGGGGAGGGGTAATAAACCAGCTCTCCTCCATGGGACATGAGTCAAACTGGATGAAGCAAGACTCGCTGGCATCAGCCAAACACTCTAAGGAAGTCGGTAAACAAGAAAAGACTGGGGAGTGGTCAGCAGCTGATGTTTCACTGATGTCTGCTTCTTCTGTTGAAAAGTTAGTGCAAGTGTCTAGTGGAGGTTGTCCATTGTTCCAGTTGCCAGAGTTGAGATTAAGTCACCACAGATAGATGAATGCAGGAGATGGAGATCAGCAAGTTCATGTGGAGCAAGTAGGGGATAAAACAAACAAAAAGGTCTATCATCAGCATGTACACAAACATTTTACACACAAACAAATAAAAGGGAGGTGATCAGGAAACTCTTTCCCACGTCAGATAAAAAAAAAAATCAGGAGTATTGCCAGAAAAGTGATACAATTGTGTAACAGAGATTGCTCAGTGTCAAATAAATATTATCTGTACAAGTAGTTCTATAACAAGTTCAGACCGTAGGTCTTATGAAACTGACATCAGTTTCCCTAGTCAGCTTACACAAGATGTTTTGTGGTTCATTGTTTTACACAAATCCAGGTTATTTACGCTTAGGCTAAAAATTCCTTTGGAGCTACTGGCTTCCTTATACAGAAGTGTGATAAATAACTGCCTGCTTCCTGCTGTAGAGGTTATATTTAACAGACATCTTACCTATAAAGTCAACCAGAATCCATTCATCATCTTCTTTTTCACTGAACTCTGGCTCTTGGCTGGACAAGTTATTGATCTCTCCCACAAACATATTATTCAGCCTCTGGAACATTACTAAGGCAAGAATGAGACTTTGGCTAGTAAGTCTTTGTATCCAAAAATTCAAGACACGGGCTCACACTTATACTAGCAAACTGGCAGAGATAGGAGAATAAAGTGCATAGATGCTTTATCAGCTTACGTATGGAACATGGAGAGTCATGGTTTGTAAACAGTTTATACAAAACCTGCAAAGAAGAAAAGAGTGGTCTTAATGCTAAAGCAATTAATCTATTTGTAAATAACAAATAAGAACTCAGATAGGGCCAATTCTTGACTGCAGGTTTTGGGCAATGACCTACATGTGTGTTTTTCACCTTTTTCCTGGGGACCCAGTTGAAGAAAATTGTTGATGCCCGTGACCCAACAGAGCTGGAGATGAGGGTTTTGGGATGTGGGAGGGGCTCAGGGCTGGGGCAGAGGGTTTGGGTGTGAGGGTGAGGGTTGCAGGGGGAGGGGCTGGGAATGAGGGGTTCAGGGTGTGAGAGGGGGCTCTGGGCTGGGGTGCGAGGGGGGTCAGAACTCTGAGCTGGGGGTGCAGGCTCTGGGGTGGGGATGAGGGGTTTGCAGTACAGGAGGTAGCTCTGGGTTTGGGGGGACTCAGGGCTGGGGCAGGGGATTGGGGCACAGGCTTACCTCAGGCAGCTCCCAGTCAGCGGTACAGCCGGGGTGCAGAGGGAGGCTTCCCACCTGTCCTGACACCGCAGACCATGCTGCGCCATGGAAGCGGCCAGCACCAGGTCCAGCTCCTAGGCGGAGGCACGCAAGCAGCTCCATGCGGCTCTTGCCCACAAGTACCACCCCTCCCAGCTCCCACTGGCTGGGAACCGGCCAACGGGAGTGCGGAGCTGGTGCTCGGGGTGGGGGCACCACATGTAGCCATTTGGCCCCTCTGCCTAAAGGCCGGACCTGCAGCGCGGTGTCGGAACAGGTAGGCACTAGCCTGTCTTAGCTGGGCAGCACCACCGACGGGACTTCTGGTGCTGACCAGAGCTGCTAGGGTCCCTGGGTGCTGAGCAAGGCGACCCAGTGCCTAACATGCTGCGAGCCAGTACTGGGTCGCGATCTGAACTTTGAAAAACACTGGCCTACATGACTCAAAGTATGTGTCATGAGGTGATATTACACTTCCATTGGCCCATAGCATCCCCTGCCAACAAGCTGAACCACAGGAAGAGGCCTGATGGAGGAAAGGCCCAGCAAGGCTCGCATCACAGGGTGCCTAAAGCCCTCCACCTGAATTCTGCCCCACATGCAAAGGTCTGCATAGCTCCTGGCCCCATCCCCACAGATCTGCAGGAATGGGAGAGAGGCAAGCACCATCTATGCAGAGACCCTGTGCTCTAGAAATCCTGGGAGCTTCCGGCCAAAGTGGCAACATTACTTATGACCTCCCCACCTCCCCCGGGAACCTTTCCTCCTTCTAAGTAAGTGGAAGGGGGGGGGGGAGGGACTCTACAGAAGAAGTGATACAGTCTGAAGCTGTATTACATAAGTAGTCCATGTTGTGGGGGTGGGGGGAGGATTGTAACCCTATGCACATGCCCCAGTCCTGCAAGGAGCCCTCTGCAGGTCCCATTGATGTAGAATGTAGGTAGCTGACCCTCTCTGTATTGAGCGGAGAAGGCATACACAGAAAGTACCACCATCCTTGTGCAGTTCAGGGGTTCTGCTTGAACATTAAACACATTACAGAAGAAAACATAATCAGGTTCACAGGTGCACTAGCATGGTTATTAAATGGGATCCTTTTCGTAGTGATTAGTTAAATACTACTGTGTTCTGTGAGGTTCTACTTAATTAATGCAAATGCTGGCTGCACCACCACAATTTGAGAATAAAGTTGCTTCCTTACATTTCATGATAAGCAACATTAATTTCCCAACAGAAGACACTTCCCTAAATGTATATTTAAGAGACTATCAGTTTCAGCCTGGACTCATATTTATTTATTTATTTATTTTGTGGTTGAAGCTAAAAAAACATTTAACAACAATAATAATAATAAAAAAAAAAAAAAGTCCAAGTTCCTGGGATCACCACAAATGCACATGAGATCACCTGTTGTAGTCGCTATATTTGAACCATTAACAGAGTTCAAATGATGGTGTCAAAATGCTATTCTTTAACAGTAATATTCAGGTATTTAAACTACAGTCATTTATTTTAAGCATCTCTAGCTATATTTCCACCTATTAAGTTAATTATTAGAATGTGTGTGTAAACACAATGTATCACTTATACATCTCTCCTCTCTTCCTGGAACTAGCCTATGTTTATGACAGACAAGGTAAATTAGAGACATTTACATAAAAAGGTATGAATTTCTATATTCAGATAATTTTATCTTGCACTCTCACAAGCTATACTAGAGAAGACATTCAAAATAACTCTTCAAAGCACAGCAAAACAAAGTATATAAATTTAATTTAAGGGAGATTATGTTTACAGAACATGAACTCCAAGTTTCTGTGTCAATGTAGTGTAACTCTTGAACCAAAGATGCCTTTGCATTGGATACCAGAAAGAGAGACTTTTGCTGGTTACTTCTGTTTATCATTGGAGCGTCTCTCCTGTTTGTTAAGCCACCTAGGAACTGGTTTACATTCTGACATTGGGATCCAATACTATTGGTGCTTCTCAATTTGTTGTACTTCTGCAGCACATGGGATGTCAGACAGAGGCTGAAAAATAAGAGTATTAATCAAGAACCATTGTAACCCTAGATAATTAAAAAGTGTCAATGGTTCCTATAAATATAGCTGGGGGCAGCATAAACTGGGGTTGGTGCTATTTGGTTTGCTATGCAGCTCTAAGTGTGTTTACTGGGTAGGCTAAGCAGTATAATAGTGATTATAGTTGACTGAGAGTTGTGTGTGAAAGGACAGCAAAATAAGGTCTAGCCAATTCTTGTATGCAAGAACATGGTTCCTAAACTTTTATCCCCATGCTAAAACCACTAACAGTGTCTTGCTCAGCGGTCTCTTGGCAACCACCAGGAGGCTCCAAAAAAGCAAGTTTTAATCAAAACTGAAAGAGGTACAGGTAACATTAGCTGTTACTGCTCAAGAAAGATCTTGGAATCATAGTGGCTAGTTCTCTGGAAACATCTACTTCATGTGCAGTAGCAGTCAAAAAAACCTAACAGAATGTTAGGAACCATTAGGAAAGGGATAGATAGATATATATATACACACACACACCATACCACTAAACAAATGGTACTCCCACACCTTGAATTCTGGTCACCCCATCTCAAAAAAGACATATTAGAATTGGAAAAGGTACAGAGAAGAGCAACAAAAATGACTAGGGTATAGAACAGTTTCCATACAAGGAGGGATTAAAGACTGGGACTGTTCATCTTGGAAAAAGAGAGGACTAAGGGGGGATATGACAGAGGTCTACAAAATCATGAACGGCGTGAAGAAAGTAAGTATTTATCTGGTCACATAACATAAGAACCAGAGGTCACCCAAGGAAATTAATAGGAAGCAGATTTAAAAACCAAACAAAAGGAAGGACTTCTTCACACAACGCACAGTCAAGCTGTAGAACCTGTTGCCAGAGGATGTTGTGAAGGCCAAAAGTATAACTTGGTTCAAAAAAGAATTAGGTAAGTTCACAGAGGATAGGTTCATCAATGGGCCAGGATGGCCAGGGATGCAACCCTATGCTCTGTCCCTAAGACTCTAATTTCCAGAAGCAAGGACTGGATGACAAGGGATGGATCTCTTGATAATTGCCCTGTTCTGTTCATTCCTTCTGAAGCATCTGGCACTGGCCACTGTCAGAAGAGAGGCAACTGGGCTAGATGAACCATACTAGGTCAGACCTTTCTTATGTTCTTACTATGGCAAAGTGTTTCTCCATCCACCATAACAGCTTTCAGTGCATTGACTTGAACAAAGTGACCACCATTTTGTAAACTTAATTTTCTACCATACAGTATAGTTACTGCTTAGGTATTTTATCTGCAGTCAGGTTCACTGTATTGTGCTTCTTACAAGTAGAGATATCTACACAGAAGAATGTCTACAAGGTAAGGTTCTCAGCCCAAATATTTACTGACCACAACACTGGTCCCACTGTAAAATTCCTATTAAATCCATTGTAGTTCTAGAGAATGCAATAACTTAACATGTATTGGGCTGAAAATATTACAAATGAAAAAACTGAAACTTCACCAGGAGTCAGTAAAAGTGATGCATGTTTTCTAGCTCCACCTTAATTTATGTACTGTTTTCAGTTTGTTCGGTCAAATTTTACTTTTTAAACTTTCAGCCAAGGAAATACTAGGTGTGAGGAAGTTTATAAAAATTATTGTTATTTTGAGAGGGGAAGAACAGGAGAGAAATAAAATGGATTCTTAAAGGAAAGCTTAAAATAAAACACCATTTTCATGGCAGGTCAACGATTAGGCCTAGCAGACTTTATAGTGTTCTTTGATGCATAAGGCAACAAGTGTGATTCTGAATAACTCAAACTTACTGTAGGTGGCATAATAGCCTCTCTGAAACAGTTATCCAGTTTCCAAGATGTGTTTGGCATTCTGAATATTGGGGGAATATTAAAAAGGAAGTTCCGCTGAACTGCTTTCAGAGGTAGATGATACAAAGGTATATATGTAAAATGATCAACTGATCACTCTACTTCAAAATATTTGCAGTTTATAAGACACCTAGCTTTTTGAGAAGCTATTGCAAGTGTGGTTTCTGGAAGTCTCCAGGTTCTCTCAAAGAAATCAAGAGAACTTACCCATTCAGTGCCAATACTGTTATTAGAAAGGTCCAGTTGGAGTCATTGCTGTTCCTTACAAGATCAAGGACAGTGAATAGACTTACAGGAAGTGTCTAAGAAACCACAGAACTGCTTTTTGCTGAAAATATGTAGGTTCTCAAAAAAGACACCTCATCCCTCATACGAGGATTTAATAAAAACGAGAGGAAGTAGACAAAATATCAAGTACTGGATTGTAGCTCTGACTATGTGGCCACAGAGGAGTAAGGCCTACTACCCCTTACTCACTTGCATGGCTGTGTTAGCCATGCCCAGATCGGATCTTCAAAGGTAGCTGTGTGGGGAGCAGGCACTGCACACCTGACACTTACATGCATACGTCACCTGTGAACAACTGGGTAGTAAAGGGGGAGACAAAGCAATGGCTCTGCCCAATATGCACTGGCCAGCAGAGCTGACAGGCTGCAGTCTGTACCACAAAAAGGGAACAAACTTACTACACTTCACCTTCCAAGCAAGAGGGGAGCCCAGAGAAGAGTGCTGCCTTAGAGGGGGAAGCTCACATGAAGCCTGTTCCTCTAGGCTGAGGCTAACAGTCCACCCCTAAGTGAGATGAACGTTTCCAGGTACATTTGCACAAGTAAGCATTATGCTTTAATGGTTAATTGGCTTCCACAACCTCTACCTCACTCAAACATCATAATGGAGGGGTGCCAGCTGTTATGCCTGACAGAGGATTGTGATTTCAGGTGGAAAGTCCCCAGCAGGTGCAGATTAATTCTCCAGACAAAGAGCTTGCTTTGGGGCAAACAACAACAAAGAGGAAGGTGGGACCGGGCTGCTTCTGAGGGGCGTTTTTGTCCAGGTCTCCGGCCAGCGGGGTCAGGCACTTTCCCTAAGGACTCAGCCCTGGGTTTAGATGACCTGACCTGGCAATCCGTTGCCCTCTCGCCTGTGGCTGAGTCACATCCTCTGGTTTGTTTTGATCGCTCGGAGCCCCCCTCTTCTAGGGCGGTGCCTGCAGGATGGCTGGGTTTGTCACACCTGACTAGCGCGCAAGCAAACACTGCCTTGAAAGCAGGGGCGGGGGGAAGGTCCCTCCGCAACCAAGCAAATAGGCTTCGCACTGGTAGGAGGCGGCAACCCGACACCCCTCCAGCCCCTGGGCGGACCGGCCGCCCCGAACTCCTCCTCCCGGCGAGTGAGGGGGGGAGAAAAGAGACAAAAGGGTCAAACTAGCAACGCAACTACTTCGGCGTCTGCGAAGAGGAAGTTCAGGGAACAAACAAACAAGCGGATCGGTGCCTGCCCCCAGCAAGTCTGGGGCTCCCACCTCTTCTGGGCAGAACTCAGCCCCGCTACGCGGTTCCACCTGAGCCCCAACTCCACCGTACGCGGAATCTCCCCGCGAGGGAGCGGAGGCGCGCGGGCAATCCGCGCAGAGAGCGGGGTAGCGCGTACCAGGAGCTGGGCGGAGGCGGGCGCTCCTCCGCACTCGGGCTGGGGAGTCCACAACGCAGCTCGCTGTCCGAGACATTTAGGGACACCCACTGCTCCCGACGACGAGTGGCAAAGTACAGGGGCAGTGCGCATCCCCTCACCCCCCAGAGGCAAAAGGACCCCCACTGTTACGCTGCTTAGGGGCAGCGTGTGCTCACAGTCACTCCATAGGGAAAGACCCTCCCATAAAAACGACATTAGCCTCTATTTTCAAAGGTGCCGAGCACCTGCGAGTTCCCCTAGGCTTCAAGGGAGTTTGCGGGTGCTCAGCGCCTTGAGCAGTCAGGCCACTGTCCCGATCGCCTGTAACCACGGAGAAAGAGATCTCTTCTGTTTCATAAAGTTTCTATCGAGCTAGTCTCCTGTCTAGGACCTAGGGCTACTTTAGGAGTCTCGTGGGGGGAGGGGGAGAAATACAGACCAGCCCCACACATAACGGCGACACAGATCGCTCTGCTCCCTCCCGGACATAGGCAGAACCAGGGGTACGGGACTGGAGCGTCTTCCCCACGCCCAGTAACAAAACCGTAACACCCCCGCCGCCAGCCTACCCTGTAGAGGACGCAGTCTGGGCATAGGGAACCTGAGGTGGCTGCTGTGTCCGGCGGGGTCCGACTCGCACTATCAAGCTGCCAGGGCCACTTCCAGACTGGATACAAATCTCCACTACTCACCTTCCAGAGACAGGAGGAGGCGGACGGCAGCAATGACTAGTGAGGTAGATGAGGGGGGGCAGCGATGGACCCCGAGCTCTGCAGAACCGTTCCTGGGGTCCCGGGTCTTGTTTCCGCAGCCGCCTGCGTCCGACTCGGTTCCTTGCGAACCTTTTGTTGTTATAGAATCCAGCGAACAGCTGATCGGCCCCGGCCGCCCCAGGCCCCGCCCCGGCTCCCCGGGGCCGGGCTAGGGTTCAGACCCCACCAATGTGAGCAGAGCGGGGCTCGGGGCCGCGCCGGGACAGGCTGTCACTAACGCACGTGATCCGGCCCAGAGCCACAGAGAAAGTCTGCAGCTAGGAACAAGCCCAGGCAACAAAAGGAGAGGGAGAGAAAGAGAGAAGGGGGGAGCGGAAGGGAGGGAGAGAGAGACTGCAAAAAGAAGAGATAAGGGAAGAAGGGGGGACGAGAGAAAGAGAGATTGAGCGAACAGATGCAGGGATAAGAAGAGGGGAAAAAGGGGAGAGAAAAGATTTGAAAGAAGTGAGGAAGCACTCAGATTCCATGGTGATGGACCCAGAGTAAGAGCCTAAAAAGAGAGCGAGGGAAGGGGAATAAAATGGAGCTAATAAAGAGTCAGACAGATAAGAAGAACAGGATTACTTGTGGCACCTTAGAGACTAACAAATGTATTAGAGCATAAGCTTTCGTGGACTACAGCCCACTATGAAGGGCTCTAATGCTCTAATACATTTGTTAGTCTCTAAGGTGCCACAAGTAATCCTGTTCTTCTTTTTGCGGATACAGACTAACACGGCTGCTACTCTGAAACCAGACAGATAAGGGGACACAGCATCAAGTTGCAAGTTGGTATATATGTACAGACACTACTGTATGCATAGATACATTATTTAGGCTGAACCTAACTCCCTAGAGTTTGCTTCATGCATAGACACATCAACTCTAACTTCACCACAATCAAACTGATCTGCCTGAACTTTCATTTGCAAGCTCTTTGCTTAGAATGGAGCATTTCTAGAATTTGGGACAAATTGGACAAGGCATATAGGAGATATAATTGGACAGGAGTTTATGTGCATTTCAGGTGTGAGATAGTTTCCTGAGTTGTGGGTTCTGATTTTTTATTTGTTGGGGGTTTTTTAAAATTTTTTTTTGGCTTGTCCTATTTCCAAAATGACTTGGCCTAGAAAGTGCTACATTGTTTTGGCGGGAGATGTGATGCTTTTGACAAGTTTTGGGAGTGGTGGAATTGCTTACTTATTAACAATGGTTTCCATATACTTTAAAAAGTCTGCTTGGACCACTGCAGAATTAAGCATCAGCGGGGTAGCCGTGTTAGTCTGTATCCACAAAAACAATGAGGAATCTGGTGGCATTTTAAGACTAACAGATTTATTTGGGCATATCTTTCTTGGGTAAAAAACCCACTTCTTCACATGCATGGAGTGAAAATTACAGGTGCAGGCATAAATATACTCACATATGAAGAGAAGGGAGTTACCTTACAAGTGGAGAACCAGTGTTAACAAGGCCAATTCAGTCAGGGTGGATGTGGTCCACTCCCAATAACTGATGAGGAGGGAATACCGACAGAGGAAAAATTGCTTTTGTAGTGAGCCAGCCACTTCCAGTCCCTATTCAAGCCCAAACTGATGGTGTTAACTTTGCGAATGAATTGTAGCTCAGCAGTTTCTCTTTGAAGTCTGTTTTTGAAGTTTTTTTGCTGAAGAATGGCTACTTTTAAATCTGTTATTGACTGTCCAGGAAGATTGAATTGTTCTCCTACTGGCTTTTGTATGTTACCATTCCAGATGTCTGATTTGTGTCCATGTATTCTTTTACATAGAGACTATCCGGTTTGGCCAATGTACATAGCAGAGGGGCATTGCTGGCACATGATGGCATATATCACATTAGTGGATGTGCAGGTGAATGAGTCTTTGATGGTGTGGCTGGTGTGGTTGGGTCCTATGATGGTGTCGCTAGGGTAGATATGGGGACAGAGAAGGCAACAGGGTTTGTTATAGGGATTGGTTCCTGAGTTAGTGTTTCTGTGGTGTGGTGGGTAGTTCCTGGTGAGTATTTGCTTCAGGGTGGTGGGGCCATCTGTAAGCGATGGCCCCACCAAGGCTTGTGAGAGTGTGGATCATTCTCTAGGATAGGTTGTAGATCGTTGATGATGCGCTGGGGGCTGTACGTGATGGCCAGTGGAGTTCTGTTATTTTCCTGGTTGGGCCTGTCCTGTAGTAGGTGACTTCTGGGTACCTGTCACTGCATATTTGTAGCTATACAATCATAACTGATTGTTGTAAGAAACAACAGTGGGGAAGAGAGGAATAGATGGGCCCAGTCTGAAAGGAATATGAGAGGAAGCCACATAAGAACAGGGGAATCCAGAGTCTGGTTATAGGTAGCTCAGATGCAGATGACACAAAGACTGGGGGATTGGAAAATAATGAAGAGGAGAGAGAGGTACAGAAAAATCTAGATTGCTTGCACCCAGCTTACCAAACAATGTGTATTTTAATATATCCAAATGTAAAGTCATACATCCAGGTATGTTGGGGGGCCCATGCCACCGCACGGTTTGTTTCATGGTAAATCCACTCCTGACCACTACCCTTTAAAGGAGACAGACCACTGTTACAGAGCACCACTTCCACCAAGCAGCTCACATACCACAGTTTGAGAGCCCCTGGACTAGATAATCACAATAGTCCCTTCTGGTTTACAATATGTGAATCTATGCAATCAAGTCACCTGAGCTATATGGGTGTAAATGATAGGACAATCAGGCCTTTATTCTGAGGAGCAGGAGAGAGGAAGCCACATGTGTAGGAAATTTTCTAGAAAGAAGCAGAGTCCATCTGTGGCAGCTTGCAGGGACTCCTCATTAACCAATTTTAAGACGTTCTATAAAACCTAAGGAAATTCTCAGGAAAAAAACAATAAGGGTAGTTAAAATTGAGCGGAGGAACTATTTTTTGAAAATACCCTAAAGTAATGTTACTGTAAAAAATACAAACCTACACTGCGGAAAACCTGGTCACCCAAAATTAAGGTTCAGCTAAAAAACCCCAAACACCTACTCATTATGAAGTATGGAAATACACAGTTAAGATTATGCATATAATCTTAACTCTACCCCACACCAATGCCTCACTCTCATATTCCATCCTTCCTTCCTAAGTCATCCTTCTCTTCTTATCTATTTTGTAAGTCATAGTGTATATTTAGCAAAGACTTTTCATGAAGTTTTTTGTCTTCATTTTCATAAGGGCTTTAAGAAGTCTACAACCTACAGCTACAGACATCTCATGCTTGGAAAAAGCCATTATACTTATACAGTTTGTGCATGGACTATAGTAAATGTGTACATCGTGTATTACCAATACTCAATATAATTCTTTGTCAGTTGACTAATCTGCTCTTTCCATGTAGATCTTACAGTATAAGGATCTGGGTCAAAGATATTTGTCACTGTAGTTACTAACTCTGAACCTGATTTTCCTCTCATTTACACTAGTGTAAACTGAAAGTAATTCCATAGATGTTAATGGAGTTACAACTGTGTAAACCCAGTTTAAATTAAAGGGGAATCAGAACCTCTGTTTCTGTTGTCATTTTTACAATTGGTGACAAGAAGTTTGAGAAAAGTGGGAAATGCTGTCCCTTGGTGTATTGCTTTTGAGTCAGGAAGTGGTAAAGTGTTCTTTCTGTGGACTGTGCAGTGCTTTGAAGAATGCAGGCATACTGGCAGTTAGTGATGTAAATAAAAAGGTGCAGTTTGGTTTACGTTACACTGTAGTGTGTAACCACAATGGCCTCACTTCTGCCGAGAGCTCATTGTAGAATCAGGGCCTAAAAGCATTTCAACAATAAGGAATTCAACTAAGAGATGTTCTTAATTTGGGGGGCAGGGGCTAAATGGAAGGAGGCAATGGTGAACAATCCAGGCCATCTTTGTCAACTTTTGAAAAAGCAGAACTGAGCACACCCGGACAGAGACATTCCTGTCACAGCACCATCTACCTTAGTCTGGCTTCTGTCTAGCTGCTACCTCAGTTTCCTCTCACTCACGCTGAATCTCCTCATCTTCCCAGGAAGGACTCACTGGCTCTCCGAAGTCTCTCTCTGGCCAGTTTTATTCCTCCAAACATAAAATTTAGGCAAAATATCCCAAACCAAACAAAAGTTCCTCTACTCATTCTGTCTTTTCCCCACCCCTTGCCTCTCTCAGTTCTGAAAGGAGAATGCACTATTCCCTTCAGTGCCTGCTGCAGAAGCCATGTTCTTTCTGCAGCTCCTCTCAACCCTTTACAGGCTCTGACCCCTTCTTAGGTGGGTCTGATAACCAAACAGGGCTGGCTGGCTGGCCCCAGACCCCTTGTTACAGTTCCATTCAGGTTCTCAACCAGGGGTATGTATACCCATGGGGTTATGCAAAGGTCTTCCAGAAAGTACATCAACTCATTTAGATATTTGCCTAGTCTTACAACAGGTTACATAAAAAGCACTAGCAAAGTCAGTAGAAACTAACATTTCATACAAACAATGAATTTATACTATTCTATATACTATATCAGCAGTTCTCAAACTGTGGGCAAGTTCATTTTAATAGGGTTGCCAGGGCCAGTGTTAGACTTGCTGGGGCCCAGAGCAGAAAGCTGAAGCCTGAGCCTGACTTTTTAAGAGAGGTGAAACTTGGGGTAGGCAAGACAAATCAGACTCCTGAAAAGGGTACAGTAGTCTGGAAAGGTTGAGAACCACTGCATTAAGGTGTTAGCTACTCACGTAATAATGGTGGCATTTTCAAGGCACGCACAAATAATTGAGTGTAGTTAATTAAATATGCACTTGTTACTTCAAAGAACCTCCAAGGTCAGCTGACTTGTAAGATGCACAAGCCAAGAACAGTTGAGGACCAAAGAACTTCAAGCCCTGGAATCCCAGAAGATCTGTAAACTGGGCGAGTCAACAACCCCCAGACTTTTTTCTTATTTTTTACTTTAAAAACAAATAAATTAAAAGCAAAAAACTCCAAAGAACCAAAACGCATTTATGCAATGTTGCATTGTGAGATAAATAATTAAACAAAAAGGAAAATCTAAAAGTTAAACTTATGCTACAAGGGTTAGAGTGGCACAGTCGCAGCTACACCACTGTAGCAGACATCTACTACAGTGACAGAAGTGGTTTTTCCATCGCTGTAGTAAATCCACCTGCTCAAGAGGTGGTAGCTAGGTGAACAGAAGAATTCTCCATCAACCTAGCTACTATGTCCATGGGGACAAAGGGGCCGAAGTCACCCTAAATATAACGCACAGGGCATGAAAGTTTTCACAGCCGTGAGCAACGTCTCTAGGTTGACCTAAGTTTTAGGTGTGGACCAGGCCTAAGTTCCAGGAAAGTTGGCACAGCCACACTGCACATATGGTTTATATTTAATAAACACTAATTAACATATTACAACATTAATAGTCTGTGTTAGGCTCCAATCCTGCAATAAGTTTTCATAGATTCATAGATTCATAGATTATAGGACTGGAAGGGACCTCGAGAGGTCATCGAGTCCAGTCCCCTGCCCGCATGGCAGGACCAAATACTGTTGGAGAATTTCTTCTCATGTTATTAAGGAGGAAAAAAGACTCAGAAGAAATCACTGAAGCAAAAAACCAGGCGTATCTCCCCAAATTGTGTATAGTTGTGTGATTATGAATTAGGGTTAGTGGTGGAAATAAGCAGACCATCCACTAGAACTTCCTGTGTACCTAGAGACAGATTAATGGTATGGCCATGGCTATAAAACACGATGTGCACATCTAGGGTGCTATATAGATGTATTAAAAATAATAATAGTCTGGGGCTCTGACATCCCATATTTTCAAAACTTTATATTTATTGATTTTCAAGAACTGAAACATTAATGCCAGGCATGACATACTGTACATGTTACACCAGCACTTACTATGAAGAATATATGACTAGCCATGGTGCACAGAAACAGTGACCTTTCTACAACCAGATCTGCAAATTACTATGAATGCATTGAGTTTCTAATAAAGAGCGCCCATATGTAGGGTCTTTTGGAGAGGCCCCACTACTCAGACATTCTTCTTAAATGGTAGGTGAGAACACAGATATATCTACATATTAGAAATACTGAGTAATAGTGGAAAGAATAGTTCTAAATAGAATGTATGCAGATACAAAATGTGAAGCAGTTCCACCTAACTTTTGGAAAATAGAATGTTCCTCCATACAAAAAACCAAATCAAAACAAAATCAAATGTTATGGACAAATATGTATAAGATTACTTTAAGTAGTTAGCCAACCAAGTTTATAAAACAAAACAATGATTCATCAGCAGAGAGAAACTGGCATAGCTACATGGTAATGTCCTGGGAAGTACTCCTAGGTCCTCCATTCAATGCATCTTCTCCCATGGGTCAGCCAGTGGTTTAAGCTCAGTGGAATACAGCTGCCAAAGCCAGTAAATGGTTCAATAAAAGATTCCATTAAAGACTAAAGACTAGTGTCCTGAACCTACAAATCCTTAATATCCAGTGCTTCACTCAGTACCAGGATTATTTATGGTAGGAAGTACTTTGCTGGATAGTATGTGTTTGCAGGATCAGGCCTTAATGTTGTAAGTCCTGATTCAAAGCCCCCAGAAATAAATTGAAAGACTCCCATTGATTTCAATGGGACTTGGATCGGGCCCAAAGTACACATATAGGTGGAGGTTTAAGTTTATAATCCTGTTGCACTTAAATAGTTTTTAAAAATAAAAAAGTAACAGCTATTCAAATGATTTCAAATCTCTATTACTATTTAGAAAAAACCCTCTGTATATTCAGAATACTAAGAGCCTGCAAAGTGCAAAGCCTAAGAAATGACTATAGTTGCATAGTTCAGGTACTTCTTTTGCAAATGGAATATTGTTCATCTTAGATTCAAGCATCAAACTCAACAAATATTGTCCATTCCATTTCTGCTCACCGTTTTTGGACTTCGGCAAGAGCAAAAGTCTCTGCAACTTTGATTTCAAAAATCTAAAACTGGCCACCCCTTTCCTAGGTATAAGGCAATAGCTTATGTCCAAGTTTTTCAAATAAGTTTTTGGGCTGAGGCAATGCCTTTCTATCTTTTTAGTAAAACAGATGTTAAAGTCAGGAGATATATTTTAGAGTTCTGGAACATTAATTCACCAGATATTCTGGCAGTTTCTGGAACCAAATTATGAAATGACAGTGAACCACATATAATCAAAACAGTACATACCACAGAAAAGAGCTGAGTCTTGCAATTCTACTAGCAGAAATCATTGGATTAGAGTTCTCCAAACCAGTCAGCTGATACAATTCACTCAACCATTTAAACAAAACAAAAAACAAACAAAATAGAGGATTCAGTTGCCTCTGGAACACCTGCACTGTTAAAGTGTCTGAACCAAGATGTATTTTCGGTTTCATCCATTTCAGAAATCAGTCTTTTGTTCTCCCTCACTGCACAGAAGTGTATTTCAAAACTAAAAAAACCCCACAAAACTTTCAAGCCTTCTTTACACATCATAAGGGAGCAAAAATGGGCACAATATTTTTAACTTTTGTAGGAAACTTATCATCATCCATGGTCAGACTTGGAAAAAATGAATAGTAGTATTCATCCATGCTTCACGCACAACCGAAATTCTGTCCCCTTTTCTATGATGTCAGAAAAAGAAGTCCTTCATTGCAGATTGTTCACATTATAAAAATATGCACAACTCTCATTTTTCTTGAGTGCTTTGATTGATGACATTTTAATTGTCATAATAAGTCTGATAGGTAGTACTGTCTAGGTTTTAAAATGTAATTTCAGGCAGGAGGGTTAGGCAGAGGTGCAGGGGCCTGATTGTGTGTCAACATGGCAGTAATTCCCCCCCACCCTCAGGTATTCATTAAAACATTCTCCATCGAAATTGTTTGTCTTCCTTTCACATTTGTTTCTTATGCTGGATTTTTTTCCAGTACAATTTCCCTGTCCTCCTGCCTCAACCTGTCTTATGTCTCAGCATTCCATCTTCTCTCCATGTGGCCAGCGTTCATATTCATAACTCCATGTATGACCAGGAAATAGCTCTTTCTTGCTAATCTTCTTTCTGAAGCTGAAGTTTGAGAGCCTTTCTATTATTGTGACTCTAGTCTGCCTAATTCTAGTAACATGTCCTTATCATCCAAGGTGGAAAGAAGCCTGAAACCACTGGAATTTGAAACTGAACAAGTGTTACTTTTATTATGTTCCTAAGTATTTCAAGGGATGGATGCGTTAATAACTATAGCATTTCTTGTTTCTAATTTCAGTGTCTATTCTAGGCCTATGGGCATCCCAGAGTAGGTGTGAGCGCAGATGTACTACATACACAATGGTGGAAAGGCACTCCAGGCTCAGCCCCAGTAAAAGGACCTCTTTTCCTCCCTTTGCAGGTAACCTTTAAGGATGCAACCTCCTGATTCCATCCTTTGTTTTCATATAATTAATGTTTTAATCATTGTCTATTTGTTTACACTTCTTTGAGAGGATGAGGAGGGTCCCTATGCCTGAGAGAGCAAGCATAGTTAACTGTGTTTTTAATAATCTGTAACTGAGAGATGCTGATGAGGCAGTGATGAGTTGCAGCAAAGCCTCTTTTTAAAATGTCAAATTGAAACAAACCTTTGCAGTGTGGTTAGCCATGGTTATATATATATATATATATATTTTTTTTTTTTAAAAAGCCCTTTTGAATGGTATTGTGATAAACATCAGTCTAAGTAAGACCAAAGCCAGTAGCACTCTTCATTGCACAGCTGCTGATTCTACAAACACACAAAACTACATCTTTGTGGCATTTTAAATCTTACCTATTCACCAGTTGTTTCCTGTTAGCTCACCCTGAGTGACATTCTTCCTAAAATACTAATAATTAACAAGCTCTAATTTGTCTCATTAATAGAATATTGAACTTTAAGAAAGTAGCATAACTGGCTCCAAACCAAGCTAAAGGGCATTAGATTTTTTTTTAAATGTGCTTGGATTTCAAATGTAGGACTCTATCCAGTATCAAGTCACCTCAATCTTTCCAAGGTTTCAAGTTTCCTGGGTTGCAAAGTCATGTGCCCCAATTCTGAGCTGCACCCCTTTAAGCTATTTATGTCTCTCATGAATTCTGTATCAAGGTTTTAGTGAAAGTTAGAACAGCCCCCGTATATGAAGAGTGCCAAACATTGCTGGGAGAGGATCAAGTCACTTAGTCTGCTACAGTAGAGCTTGGGAATAATTATCATGGTGCGGCAGAAGAGACCTGTCCTTTCAATGATTAATTGCACTTTGTTCTGGGAGAGAAAACACTAACCCCAGCCCTTTTGCAAACTTGGGAGCATATATTTCTTTGCCTTCTTCAAGAGCAAGACCATCTGTGAGGAACGAGATAGAATCCTCTTGACTCTGAGGAAAGGGAAACAAAGTCTTCTGTGACTCAATGATCAGAGGTAGAAGATGATAAAGATGACTAGTTAGCAGTTGGGATGAGGAGTGCTTATTCCTAGAAAAATATATATTGTAGTTTTCCGGAGCCTTAACAAAACAAAGTACAAAACTTAAGGCCTGGTCCAAAGCCATTGAACTCAGTGGAAAGAATTCCAATGACTTCAACGGGCTTTGGATCAGAACTTAAATTGGAACCTGTGCACCATTATTGTTAGTGTTGGACTGGCCATTAACACAGTGACACATTAACGTGACTCCCAGCCAGGAATAGCTGGTTCTGTAATCAAATTCTCCCTTCTGCAGTGAACTGAAAGATATGTGCTGCCATTACTGTTGCTGTAAGAGTTTGAACTGATAGCCAATGAGGGTAGAAGTGCTTTGATTCCAGGAAGTTAATATTGGAAAGCTAATCAATAAGGCAAGCAATTTATTCTGGTAAATTTTCATGCAGCCTCAGATACCATAATACTAACAAAGCCAATCAATGTGTTATGGTGTCCCTGGCTGGTATGTTCAGAACTGATTTTTTTTAAACCACATGTAAAAGTTTATCTTGGATTTCAAGTATTTATTGACAAATTTCCTCTTCTGCTCAGGTCATGCACATCAGATGCCAGCACTTTGTGCCAACTGGGCCTCTGCTGAGAGAATAAATGCTGTGGGAGGTCTTGAAATGCTTTGTGCAACAGATATGGACAAGAGCCAATGAGTCACCAATACCTATGGAAACACTGCAACTGAAAACAGTTTTGCATTAATCTTAAAATAGTTCCTTTTCAGCTACTGTGCCCCTTTGCAAATTGATTATGCACACATTATAAAATAAGCAAGGTCTCAGAATGCAGTGTCTGGAAGATGACAGCTGATTAATCCTTTAAACAAATGAGTTGGATCATGTGGCGGATACATGGCATTCAAATCCAGTATATGAGTTTTTAGAACAATAATGTACTGTGAATACCAAATGAGTGGCCTATTTCTTATTAAACTTATCAACAAGGGAGTGTTATCACTTATTAGGGCCAGATATTGGAAGTTAAGACTTCTTGGTTTTGTTCTGGGCTCAGCTGCTGACTTGTGTGTTACTTTGCACAGATTACCTAACTCTCTGCCTCAGTTACCTCATTTGTAAATTGGAAGTGATAATACTACTTCACAGGGATATCGTGAGACTTAATAGTTTTCACTTAGCATGTTTCATCTGAGACTGGCAAGGAACATTTTCAAATAATAAAACAAAAATCCATAATTATTGGAAAAGCTCTTTGATCATAGTTGAAATAGCAATTATTATTAGCAAAAAGAACGAGGAGTACTTGTGGCACCTTAGAGACTAACAAATTTATTTGAGCATAAGCTTTCGTGGGCTAAAACCCACTTCATCGGATGCATGCAGTGGAAAATACAGTAGGAAGAGATATATATATATATACACACAGAGAACATGAAAAAATGGGTGTTGCCATACCCACTGTAACGAGAGTGATCAGTTAAGGTGAGCTATTATCAGCAGGAGGAAAAACCCTTTTGTACTGATAATCAGGATGGCCCATTTCCAACACTTGACAAGAAGGTGTGAGTAACAGTAGGGGGAAAGTAAGTATGGGGGAAAAGTTATGTGTGTGTGTATATATATATATATATATATCTTCCTATTGTATTTTCCACGGCATGCATCTGATGAAGTGGGCTTTAGCCCACGAAAGCTTATGCTCAAATAAATTTGTTAGTCTCTAAGGTGCCACAAGTACTCCTCATTCTTTTTGCTGATACAGACTAACACAGCTACCACTCTGAAACCTGTCAATTATTAATAGAACATTCCCACTGCTATTGGTTCATCTTTGTAAGCATCAGGCTGGAAGAGAGAGGGTATTTGAAGGATGTTGTGACTATTAATCTCTGGGTCAAAGTGGTAGTGCTGGTGCTGTGAGTGACAATACAGATAACTGATTTATGTTTTCACCGTTCATATTACATATAATTAAATGTTTCACGTACAGCTAAGGTTACATAGCAAATGGTTAATAGATTTTGAGAAGTTTATGTATAGGTTATGTTTGGGGCTTTTTATTATATATACACATTTAAAAAGGGGGATGGGTTATTTTTTCTCACAGAGGGCCTGTCTGTGGGATGGCTACTAAGGGAAAAATCTCAAGGGTTCACCCAAACAGCTAGCACATGTTAAGAAGAGACACCTTTCCCTGTCTATGCTAGGGTTCTAGAATATGTTGCTAACACATTTTGAAAGTACACATTTTATCCTAGTGTAATGCAGCTGCAGCAGTGTGACACAGCACCCCATATTTGTCATAATAATATTATGATGATATGATTATGACATAATTATGATGCATTTTGTACAAGGTAAGTAATGTGAGGTGTCATTGGAAAAAAGTTATGATTTTCTGAATATGATTATCTTATTTGTATGCATGTATCATTTTTGTATCTGAAGTTATGAATATTGACTAGGGATCTGTATTTCAAATGGGCTTACTCTAGAAAACAGCCAGCTTTTCAGGTACAACAATGAAGAAGCCAGAAGGGGCTAATGGCCCATCAGCAAAGACAACGGACTGTGGAATAGCTTAACCTTCCTGTGGGCATTTTGGCCACCCTGTAAGCAATGGCCGCTCTAACTCTACAAGGACCAGATCACGTCTCTGGACTCCATCTTGGGACATCAGTATTTTTCCACAAACTGGTCTGGGAACCAAGTTTTGAAACAAAGGGTTCCTGCCCTAGGCTAACGCTATATAAGGCAGGGAATGACATCATCTAGTTTTCTTCACTCCCCACACAAAAAGATACCTGGAAACACCTGAGAAACAAAGACTGAATTGGGGGAAGTGCTGGATCCAGGCTAAAGGGATTCCTAGCCTACGTAGGAAACACCTGGGAATTCCAAGCTCCAAAGCAAGTGTAACTTGTGCCTTAAGAATCTACAAGTCTGCCTGTACAATCAGTTAGATTGGATATGAATAGCAGATTCTCACCCTATCTAGTATATTAAGCTCAGGTTGCATTTTTGTTTATTTGCTAGGTAATCTGCTTTGATCTGCTTGCTATCACTTAAAAATCTATCTTTTGTAGTTAATAAACTTATTTTATATTTTAATCCAATGCAATGAGCTTTGACTGGAGCGCTTGGGGAAAATCTCTGCTTGGTTACCACAAGTTTGCAATGTTCTCTTCACATTGAGGGAGAGGCAGACTGGGTATTACATTCATATACTGGTCAGATTTGACCAGAGCAGAACAGTACTGCTCTTGGGTTCTAGGCTAGGAAGCTGGTGGTTAGAGAGCCTGCATGTAACTGCAGTTGGGTATGTCCCTACCTGTGTGAATGCTGGTGAAAGTGCAGGCTGGAGGACTTTGCAGCTTGTCACAGCAGCACAGTGCGAGAGGGAGCCCTGGTTGGTGGGTCAGAGGGCTCAATGGTACCCCAGTTCCAGGTGGCACCTGGGGAGAACCTGTCACAAGCAGCATTAACAATACTGAGTATTTTTTTTCCCAAAAATCCCTACTGTAGATAAGGCTTTTAAGTGCCTCCTAGGGTTTTTAGGAAACATCATGACTGTGGCTGAGACAGAGTCAATAATTTATTGTCAGAAAACTGACAGCTCAAGAAAGGAGCTATATAAAATGTACTTAAAGTGAAAGGGCTTCTTTCTCTGTGCCTGAATTTAAAGTATCATCAATCAAATGTCAAAGTGCTTGAATAATTAAAGCGGTGTAAAGAGATGTAATTGTGAGACTTGCAAAGACAGCACACAAAGCTGTCTCATTATGAGGACAAGCTGAACTGTTAGTGGCATTACAAGTCAAAGAGTTAAAAATGCACCAGAGTATTTGAAATGGAATAAGTGAATGGTTTATGTGTAGACTGAACACAAACATACTGAGCTGCAGAACTCTTACTAGAGGAAAGCTGCATGTTACAGATCTTGGACTACAAAACAGGATGATAAACTACAAGGATGTTGGAAATAACCTGGAAGAAACATAGCTTGAATATTCAAAGGGGCAGCAGCAGGTTATAAGTAATATTTAAAAACAAACCAAGTGGCCATAGCTGTGTAACTAAACAACACCTGCGATTATTAAGACTGTGTTTGTTTGTATTTGTTTTGGTTTTTTTTTTTAAGTTTACTTCCCCAGGCATGTGTACTGTTTATTCACTTTTTCCACTTCATCTTGTGGACAGAAATTAAAGTCTGATCAGTTTCAATTTCAGGGTCTCATTCTATGGTAGATCAATGCTACAATGTTTGAGTTGCAAACACTGCATGTAAATGCCTAAATTATTTTAATTAAAATAAAAATATGTTCATATGTCTAATATTGGGTTTGAAACAATCAGAGCTGTCCCCCTCCCATTAACCCAGAAGCTAAATATTTGGTAAACTACCTGCCATTGTCCTTTAACACTTTAGAGACACTGCACTGTTTGGCTGCAGTGCTCCATTTTGATGGGGAAATGGAAATGAAGACTGCAATAGAAATGTCTGGCACAGTTTTCCAAGGCACTTGGTTCTGCCCTGTTCTGCTGCAGGAAGCAGCTGCAGATCTGTTACCATCTTACCACTCTGATGGTGCCTTTGGCACTAGATCCTGCAACTGGATTCCTGGGCAGACACTTATAGCCACATGAAGTCCAGCTAAAGTAAATGGAACTCCAAATGGGTTCAAAGTTGGCTTGCACTGATCTGATTGGAGGACTGGGACCTTTGATAGAGTCCATGTTGGAGTAAGGTCTCATCCTGCTTCCACTGATCCTGATGGGGACTTCTGCCACTGACTTCCATGGGAGGAAGTCAAAGCCTTGAAATGCAGTGAACAGGAGAAGTGAACACTACTGCATATACTGACATAACCTGGGAGATTTTGACAAAAATATTTAATATACTTCCATGTCCACATCATTTTGGAAATTACTACAAAGGAATTGTAGCTTGTCTGAAAATTATTTGAACACCATTAGAGCCATCCTTGTTATAACATGCTGAAGTACTTGACTCCTGAGTAAGAGTCTTTTTTTATAAGATGAAGTGCCTTTAATTTATATTATTTTGCTAAATGTGATTGGGCACTCTGACTTTTTTCCCGTTGCTATAGTTCCATCACATCTGTTAGGAGTAGCTCTTTTAATTGCATCAGTTAGGATTACATAAAAGAGTATTTTAATGATACAAAGACTTGTATAAAGCACAGTCTGAAGTCTGGCTGAAGAAGAACCTCACACACAAACTTTGACTGGAGCGGTTTGAAAGCTGCAGGCATACACACAAACTTTCCAGACAGAGATGCTTTCTTGTGTAAGAAAAGTAATTTTCTTTCCACATAGTAAAATGAAGTGAAGTTTGTGCTAGTCAGGCATTTCTTTGTTGTATAACCTCTATCCTCACAATTTTTGTAATACAACCCAAACTGTGTGACTAACAAGACAGTTTTGTTAACATTCAGTCTACCACAGAGTTGTCATTAAAACAAATTAGAACATTGAGTTGCTATTTCATGACATTGCATCACAACATCATGATGTTGCATTGCCTTGTCACTGTGATGTGAGCTATCTTAGGAGTTAGCTAGATATTGGCTGGGGTCTTGCTATTGTAAAACTGGACTGAGCGGATTACCATATTTGTTGGTTGAAACTTCCTGGAATAGAGCAACTGGTGTCTGTCCAGTGGTAGTGCTGTTTTGTAATTACAGCATATAAATCATATACAGCACCATTCATCCCAAAGAAGTCAAAGTGCTTTATAAACTAATACATTAACTCCACAGTGCTCTTTATCCTCCGTTGTAATGCAGCCACATCTAGAGTGAAATATAGGTCACAGTTTAAGATATGGTGGGGGTGGGGATGGGGAGGATTCAGTGGGAGAAGTGGTTGGCCATTGTGTAGGGAGAGAAACAAGTTCTCTGGAGTTGCCAGTCTAAAAGAGACACTAGTTCACAGGGATTACAGTACTCTCTTTTCAAAATGTTTGTAATTCTTATTCCTAAACAAAATATCCTCAGGGTCTTTGAAGACCCTAGTTCTCACTGATGATGGAACCCATATTTAATATGAAATTTTAAGCACTGGCTTGAGTCAGTATGCAAAACGGGCACTTGAAAAAGTTCCCCGATGAAAACATCAGATTTTCATGCTCAGATATTTCAAAACAACCAAAGTTTTATCTAAACTTTATGCACACATATAAAATCTCCAATTTTGCCTCCTCAATTTTATCTAATACAGCTACCATGCTGCTACCACACAATAATAGTCTCCCAATTAAAACAGAGCTCCAAAATTATGTTAGCCTTAACATTTCTGGTGTTCCAAGAGATATTACCTCTTTTAGATAGGAGATGGGAAAGTTTGCCCCTACAGCCACATGTTCAAAGTACGATGGATATGCATACTAAATAACTTTTCATAGGATAAATAATTATGATCCACCTTACAGTGGGCATCTTGTTTCATCTTTCCATAGGACCGCTAAATGGCGAGTTCTTTGGTCAGGAACTATACTGTACCGAGCTAAACATTTGGCAAACTGAATCAATGTTTGGATATTAAAACATGGAAATAAGTTAGCTCCCTTTGTTCAAAAGGGAGTGGGAAACAGCCAATATGAAGGGGTGGGGGAGGGAAAAAGGCAACAAGAGGAGTTTCCTGGCTTAATGTTTTTAGTTCAAGCATTGACTTACATTGACCTGCCTCACAGAACTGAAGCTTTGCCACACTGATGCAGAAAGGATTACTTCCCCATGGTTTTTAGTTGTCAATCTTCCACAATAAAGCTCTTTTCTCCTTTAAGGCTCTCAATAATTCTCTTGTTTCAGCATCAGAACGGCCATACTGGGTCAGACCAAAGGCCCATGTAGCTCAGTATCCTGTCTTCTGACAGTAGCCAGTGTCAGATGCTTCAGAGGGAATGAGCAGAACAAGGCAATTTATCCAGTGATTTATCTGATCAAGTCCCAGCTTCTGGCAGACAGAGGTTTAGGGACACCCATAGGATGGGGTTGCCTCCCTGACCATCTTGGCAAATAGCCATTCATGGACCTATCCTCCATGAATTTACCTAATTTTTATTTGAACCCAATTATACTTTTGGCTTTCACAACATTCCCTGGCAACAAGTTCCACATCTTGACTATGTGTTGTGTGAAGAAGTACTTCTTATGTTTGTTTTAAACCGTCTGCCTAAGAATTCTAATAGATTGGCAAGGCATGATTTCCCTTTACAAAACCCATGTTGACTTTTCCCCAACATATTGTGTTCATCTATGTGTCTGGTAATTCTGTTCCTTACTACAGTTTCAACCAATTTGCCTGGTTAGGCTTACTGGCCTGTAATTACCAGGATTGTTTCTGGAGCCTTTTAAAATAAAGTCTTTTAAAATCCATCAGCATTACACTAACTATCTGCCAGTCATGTGGTACAGTGGCCAACTTAAACTATTTACATACCACAGTTAGCAGTTCTGCAATTTCATATTTGAGTTCCTTTAGAACTCTTGGGTGAAGACCAACTCGTCTTAGTGACATATTTAATTTATCAATTTGTTTCAAAACGTCCTCTACTGACACCTCAATTTGTCACCTAAAAGAATGGCTCAGGTGTGGGAATCTCCCTCACATCCTCTGCAGTGAAGACTGATGCAAATAATTAATTTAGTTCTCTGCAAGAGCCTTGTCTCCCTTGAGTGCGCCTTCAGCATCTCGATTGTCCAGTAGCCCCCACTGATTGTCTGCCAGGTTTCCTGATTCTGGTGTACTTACAAAAAAACTAAACTGCAACTTTCCCCCACCCTTTCTTTTGCTGGTTGCTGTTCAAGTTCTTTTTTGGCCTGCCTAAGCACATGTTTATACTTGACTTGGCAGAGTTTATGTTCCTTTCTATTTTCCTCAGTAGGATTTGACTTCCAATTTTTAAAAGATGTCTTTTTGTGTCTGTCTCTTTTACTGTTTAGCCAGGGTGGCATTTTTTGGTCCTCTTACTGTATTTTATTTTATTTGGGATATACATTTAGTTTGAGCCTCTGTTATGGTGTCCAGAGAATCACCACAAGTCCCTGTTCAATTCAGCATTTCCTCCTCACTGCCCCCCAGCCTTCTTAGAGTGTTTGGTCATCTATTTGGTTATCTGGTTTTCCCTGTAACTCTTTTCACTGTTTAGCTACATTTAATTAGGAAGATTATTTATAATGCTCAATGAACTAAGGATTGGGATCTTAAGATGTCTTTCAAGAGGATGTTTTAAAAATGCATTAGGCTCTGTATCAACAAAAAAGTGGGGTGTGTGGAATGGTGAGGTGACTGGGGATCTTGTGTTCACAGCTGAAGATGCACTGAACTAATTAGTTTGAATAGCAGTTACAGGGGCACATTTGAGGGAAATGTATCTATGTACCACTTAGTATACTTAATATTAAAACCTCAACCATGTTTATTCCCAGAGTTCCTCTGCAGCGGATCTCCCCATATTTCATACCCGTTTAATCCCTATCCCAGACCCCATAATTTGGTAACCTTAATTCAGTCAAGGAAAGTTGTCAAGAGGTCCCTTCAAAGATCAAGAAGGTTGCCTGTAAATCATTGCTGAATGACATGACCTTCCCTCCCCCCGAGGCCTAAGCAAACTGTCTCTGCAGTGCTCCCAAGATCTGATGGCCTGGAAAGAAACACAAAACACCCCACCCACCAATAAATTCTTCATCTTTTTCACAGCTGTGTAGAGTGCTTACCATTTGGCCAGCTCTCCAGATATACTGGAATGTTTTCTTCAGTTATCTACACACTTCCAAACTTCTACCTCCTTGTTTCCTCTGCAACATTATATAATACTTCATATTTCTACATCACATTCAAAGGATTTAAAGTAGTTTACATCAAGCCTCACAATTTCCTGTGAGTGATGTATTCATATTTACACTTAAAAAAAATAAATAAATAAATGGGGAAAACAGGTTCAAGGAGGTTAAGTGACTTGCCCAAGGTCACACAGTGAGTCAATGAGAAAACTGGGAACAGAATCCTCTCCCCACTCCTCACCCCACTGCCCAAAATGCCAATTCCCCATCCCGTGCTTTAATCACTAGCTAGTGCTTCCTCTTACTAGTTTAAAACAATATGCACTGGAAAATGTAGAAATCCCACAATAAGACAAGTTTCTAGGCCCACTTATTCTCCATTGCTCTTTGCTGCTAACCTCCCCACCCAGATTCCTCAAAACAAGTCTCTGTAGCCTGATTCCACACACGTTTGCCCCAACAGGTGTTTCACTCTGGTCCACTCCCAGTTCTTGAAGGCAAATCCTTATGGGACACTCTCTCCCACTATTCCCCATCCCCAACTGGAGCTAGGTCTAGCCTGCAAAGTTCAGAGCTGAATATGAAATTCCTCAAAGCTTTTGAGGGGATTCACAGGCATGGTTTTGGTTTAGGTCCCACTCTACTCTTCACCTTACTGCCAAAGATAAGCTTGCACACAGCCAGTTTTGTCTCATTTCTCTCCCTACAACTCCTTCACAAAAGTTTCTACAGCCTAACTGAACAAAGAAGAAAGGTTGGCAACATTTTGAAACATGAAAACCCTGACCTTGCTGGCCAGGGGAAAAAGAAAGAGGTAACTTATCTGTGCAGTAACTAATGTTCTTGAAAGGGGGTAGTTTGTATACATATTCCACAGCAGGTAAGCACACATCCAGCATGCAGATGTCAGACAGTTTGCTAGTCAGCAGTATCCAATGGGAGGGCGCATACACCCTTCCTGTCCTTGTGAGCTTCACAAGGGTATAAAATCCAGAGCCCCCTCAACCCAGTTTCTTCAGCACCACATGAGCCTGTGACATTAGAACTCTAAAGTAGGGGGATGGTGGGTGGGCATGGAATATGTATATGGACTACATATTTGACTCAAATAACATTAGCTCCTATACTGGTAAATAACCTTTTCTCTTCCCCCTTTGTTGAGCGCTAGTCCGTATACATATGCCACAGCTAGTGACTCCCAAGCAGTCGTTCTCACTGGGGACAGATACAAGAAGTCTCCATAAATATGGACTATAACAGGGATCTTCCAAATCTTGCATCATCCCTGGCTGCTTCCACCAGCACGTAGTGCTTCATGAACATGTCTACAGATGACAAGGTTGCTGGTC
The DNA here is from genome assembly GCF_013100865.1 of Trachemys scripta elegans. NCBI lineage: Eukaryota > Metazoa > Chordata > Testudines > Emydidae > Trachemys > Trachemys scripta. The sequence goes on from NC_048299.1 coordinate 241,690,363, forward strand.
TGCAAATATCCTCAATTGGCAGGTTTGCTAGACATGCCACGGCGGTGGACTGCACCCTGGTGGGTCTAGTCATGCACTGATGGGCAGCTACTTGCCTGCTAGTCGGTAACATGACCAGATGTACTAGGCAATCCAGCTAGATATTCTTTGCATACACACAGCTTGTCCTTTGACTCTCTCGGTGTCAGCCAGAAAAAGCCTGGCCTCCTGGATATATTGTCCCTATGAATGACTATATAAGGTGGCTCCCCCATCAGAGCCTGCAGCTCCCCAACTTGCCTGCCAGACATGATTGTCAGGAAGAAGCCATTTTCATGGAGAGATAGGGCAGTGAGCATTTAGTCATAGGTTCAAAAGGTGCAGCCATCAGTTTTGAGAGGGCCAGGTTAAGGTCCCATGCTGGGGTTGGGGTTGGGGTTGGGGTTGGGGTTGGGGTTGGGGCCCTGACTCTCAGGTATAAGCTTGAGCTGCCTTTTAGGAACCTCTTTACCATGCGGTGGGAGAAGACTGAGGATCTGTCAGTCAATGAGTGGATTGTGGAAAATGGTGGCCAGGTGAACCCAGAGAGAGCTCAGTGAGATGTCAGAGCGCTTCAGCTGCAACAGATAATCCAGGACCTCCTGTATTCCAGAATGTATGGGGGATTATCAAGTGCTACTGCACACAGCTTGCCAACTTTGTCTAGAAGTAGGTGGACCTAGTATCATTTTCCTGCCACTAATAAGGATGCACTGAACGTCTCATGCACAGATCAACTCTGCTGGTGTCAACCAGTGAGCATCCACACCACAGACGCAAGCCCAAGCCCCTACTCTGGACTAGAAGGTTGAAGATCAAAGGTAGAGAGATTGGTGGTACTAGAGAAACATTGTAGAGACCCTCAACCACGTTTGCTTTGGTCATCGAAGGGCTTTGGAGATAATTCTGGCTTGCTCGCTCCTGATCTTTTTCAGCGCTGTGGGCAGAAGAGGAATGCATATAGTCTGTCTATCTGTGGGAGGAAAAAAGCCATCAGAGAGCCAGGATTGTGCCCTTTGCCCCCTCAAAAAAAGAAGTGGCAGCACTTGTTTTCCAGCTGTCAGAGAAAGGTCCATGTGATGAAAGCGTCCTCCCTCCAAATCACTGGAAAGATGTCCTGCAGGACTATCACATGCATCACCCACTTGTAATGGTCTCAGAAGTGCCTGCTCGGGTCATCTGCCTTCACACTGCCCCCCCAGGAGATTACCTAGTCAGCAGTCCATGTTGTTCCCTATGGCAAAGTCCCAAAGCTGGATGGCCTCCTAGCACAAGGGACAAGGCCAGCAAATGGCCCCTCCCTGCCTGTTTAGGTAGAAGACTGCTGCCATATTGACTACTACCAGGTCTATCTGGCTGCAAATGCCCAGATGCCCTCTATATGGCCCTAAGTTCTAGAACATTGATGTGTAAGGCCCTCTGTGACAGACCACGGGACCCAAGCCATGAGGTCACCCATATAAGTCCCTCCACCAGAACATGGATGCATTATTGATCATGAACAAATTGGACACTACAGTTCCTGGGACAGGAGAGGAGCTGGTATTACAGAAGTGGGTGGGTGAGGTTCTGTGGCCTGCAACATGCAGGAGGTCAGACTAGATCGGGGGTCGGCAACCTACAGCACGCATGCCAAACACGGCACGCGAGCTGATTCTGAGTGGCACGCTGCCTGCCCGGTGAGAGGAGGAGGAGGAGGAGGAGGAGGAGGGGCCGGAAAGCGCCATGCTGGGGGAAGAAGAGGGAGGAGGGAAGCTTGGCTGCCGCAGGACCAAACTTCTGCCTCCTGCCCCTGCAGGAGAGAGTGCTGGGGGGGGGGGGGGGGGTCCCCCGCCCCCCCCCCCCCCCACCCCCCCCCCCCCCCCCCCCCCCCCCCGGGCGGCCCGGGCTCGGGCCCCCGGCGCCCACCTTCCCCCCCCCCCCCCCTCCCT